>NC_138774.1:144583662-144705755 GCF_965119305.1 Pelophylax lessonae
ACATTATGTGTGTAACACATCCCTGAAACCCACACTCTGTGCTAAACACTCCTGACACCTGCATTTTATGCATTACATACTACTGACCTCTGTGTGCTGTAAATTATGTACTTCTAATCCCTGCACTCTGAGCATTATGTACTCTTGACCCTTGCACTCTGTGTGTTTCGTACTCCTGACCGCAGCACTTCTATTTTCAGTGTGCACAAGATCATATGTAAAAGAAGCATTTTCTTTTTTAAAGTGGATTGTGGTGCTGAAGAGGTTTTTGCTTGTGGCACAACAATCAAAACATATTTAATGGGTACAAGGACTGGGGCATATTTGATTCATGCATACCATGAGCAGGCTCGGGTTCTATTTAACTATGCCCCTTTAAGACCCTCTCACTGTTAACACAATTTGACCACACCCACTGTTCACCCTGACATGCATGTGCCACCATATTACCCACCTTGGGGTGACCAAGGAGGCCCAAGGGTTTTTTATAATCCTATCAAAACCCCTGACCTTACCCTTTCCTTAGCTTCCTATAGATAGTAGATGATAGTCTCAGATCTGACTGAAAATATCTAATGAGTTTCATGTCTATGGGTCATTTGTTGACACTGTTAGTCAAAAGTTTATGGAGGAGAGAAGCAATTATATATATTGGTTTGTTAAAGTGAATCCATGCAATATGCAAGGCAAAGCAACAGGTTCACATAGCTGCCCCTTCTCCAGCTGCACACACTCACCTTTATCTGTTTGACAGCTAAGAGTGAAGACAAAAATATGGTACCCCCATGAATAGAAAACATCTAACTCTCTCCATATACTCTGACTTGACAGTGTTTGTGCTTGATGAATGACTGTATAGCCACCTAGTGTTGTCACATAGTTCTGAGGAGCGCATCGTTGTCCCAGTATAACCTCCAAGTTGCAGATAGGAGCTTACATAGTGCTTCCACTATTCACTTCTGATGGCCAGATTAAGAGGTGGGGGACCGACAGTAAAGTAAGGGTTGCAATTAAAGGCAAATTTCACAGTTTGCAAAAATTTAATAAATGCACCCCTAGCAGGCATTGGGGGCATATTCTTCCCCCAAGCTCCAGGCCTGTAACTCGATAGGGACCTTCAGTTATGAGGCTGGAATAGTAGACTTGTAGTCTTTCCATTCACAGATCTCCAGGAATCAACCTTTAAATGAATCTGCATGAGCAAAGCACAGGTTGTGTTTGACAACTGCCATTCGTAATTAACATCATCTACAAGCTCTCTAGGGTCCCATACTTCAATAACACAACAAAACATGAAGTAAAACACATTACAATTCATATGTTTATAGATGGGCACTTAGACTCGCCAAACCAGTTACTTGGCTTTATTTAAAAAACAGCTAAAAATAAATGGTTAATTAAAAGATTGACATAATAGATGAAGATGCTTAATCTATGAACACAATGATCTGGGCTGGACACCAACGTTCAATTACTTTTCAACTTCCTAGTCAAAGTAAACACTTTATGTGTAATGAATGAACACCTCACAATATAAATATCCAATTTGTCTGCTGAATGGCACAGGTGAAAGGTATCCAATTTAAAGGGGGTCTTAGACTTAACAGGGCAGCTAAATGTGCATACACAATCTTATTGCCCTCAGGATAAAAGCACTGCCGAGCAGGGCAAAAGTTTGCTGGTTTGGCTTTGCCATGCTTCTGGTGTTTCCCTATTAGAGTTGGGCAAACAGTTCAGGCCGAGCAAAAGTTCGGCCCAAAAATTGCCTGTTCGCTAGTTCACCTGTTTGCCCATTTGCCCGTTTGGTGAACACCAGAATTTGCGGGGCGCTCAGTGGGATGTTCGCACGCTAAGCGCCCCACAATGCACTGCGCACTGTACAGTGCATTCTAAGCTCAGATTGAGCAAAGCTTTGCCCAATCAGGGCATAGTAAATAGACTGGATGTTAAGTATTGGGCTTGAAAGCTGGCCGCTTTGTCTTTACCAATGGATGAGTTGTCAGCTGTCAATGGGCTTCCCTGCTGACAGCTGAATGAAAACAAAAAAACATTGCCGGCAATAGAATAATGTGAAAAAAAATTGCGTGAGGGTTCCCCCACCCCCAAATCCACAGTAGGCCCTTTGGGTCTGGTATGGATTTAAAGGGGAACTCCACCACGACAAAATTTAAAATAAATGGTGTGGACCCCCCCAAAATCCATATCAGGAAATATAGGCCAGGAAAGGGGGGGACAAGCTAGTGCCCCCCTCCTGAACCATACCAGGCCACATACCCTCAATATGGGGGCCTCTTCCCCACAACCCTTGGCTGTGGTTGTTGGGGTCTGCGGGCAGGGGGCTTATCAGAATCTGGAAGCCTCCTTTAACAATGGGGCCCCAAGATCCCGTCCCCCCCATGTGAATGAGTACCCATTCACTAAAAAGTGTCAAAAAGAAATACAAAAAAAACACATTTTTTGACAATTCCTTTATTAAAACAATAAAAAACAATGTCCTCTGATGTAGATCCATCATCAATCACGCTGCCCGCTGCCACCTCCTGACCTGAAAAAAGGAATAAAAACACTCTGCCCGCGACAAAGGCTTACTGCCATCTGACAATTCCTAATTGGGGATTGTGGAGCAGGCACACGGTCGTTAGCCTTCGTCATGGGCAAAGCATTTCTTTTTTCAGGTCAGGAGGTGGGGGCGAGTGTCGTACCTGATGATGGATCTACATCAGGGGACATTTTTTTTTTAAAGGAATTGTCAAAAACTGTGTGTGTTTTCTATTTATTTTTGATACTTCTTTGGTAAATAGGTAGGTTACTATGTACCCCATACTCATTCACAAAAGGGGGGCAGGATCTTGGGCCTCCCCCCCTGTTAAAAGGGGCTTCCAGATTTGGATAGACCCCCTGCCCCCAGACCTCCAGAACCACAGCCAAGGGTTGTGGGGAGGAGGCCCTTGTCCCCATCAACAAAGCCCTCCCCTCCCTAAAGCAACCCCCATGTTGAGGGCATGTGGCTTGGTTGGCCTGATGATGGATCAATATCAGGAGACATTTTTTTTATATTTTTAATAAAGGAATTGTCAAATATTGTCACATAGGGGGGCAGTAAGCCTCCTTCCGGCAGACCCCCACAACCAAAGCCCAGAGTTGTTGGGAATAGGCCCTTGTTCCCATCAACATCAAGGGGAACCCCAAAATTTAAATAAAAACCCCCCAAAATCCATACTAGACCCTTATTCAAGAATGCAGCCCAAGAGGTCAGGAAAGGGAAGAGACAAGCGATGTGGAATCACCCCATGTGATGTCACCGACCCAACATGCACCGATCAGTGACATCACACGGGGCGGTGCCACCAGGTGATGTTGCCAGATGGCCCCGCCCCTTACCTATTTAAGAACTGTCAGATGGCGGAGCTGGCAGATGGCAGTTAGCCTTCATCACGGACAGAGCTTTTTTTCTCTTTTTTTTTGGTCTGGCAGTGGCAGCATGGTCGACTATGGATCTACATCGGGGGGACATTGTTTTTTTTTTTTTTTTTTTTTTTTTAAAAAGGAATTGTCAAAAACCGTGTGTGTTTTTATTTCTTTTTGACACTTTTTTAGTGAATGGGTAGGGGGGGCAGGATTTTTTAAAGGGGGCTTCCAAATTGGGATAACCCCCCTGCCCGCAGACCCCCACAACCACAGCCCATCAACATGGAGATAAGGTGCTTTGAGGAGATTCTATTCCCTGTGGAGAAATGAAGATGGTGTCTTTTCATTGCAAGATAAAGGAATTCCCTAGCACAATTTCAAGCTAAAAACTATTAGCTTTATGGCTATGAGACTGGTCGTATTTCTCACTTACTTGACTGCAGCCTCCCATGTCTTAAATATTCTTTATGCTAAATTGAACTTAAGGGTGCTCGGCTCCACGCTCAGCTATATTAACTAGTTGTATTGCACACTAGATAACGTTTTCCTTTGTGATTTGCAAAACTTGAATAAACCTGATTAATTGGGGTCTATATGCATGAGATCTTCACTGATTCTGTCTGAAAATCTTAATGGTTATCCTTTTAGGGCTTAGCTATCCATGCCATGTAATGTGCCCCTTCGGTTGTAGGTAGAGGGGCATTAGAAAAGAGCTAAAGGTCACAGTAGACCCTGCAGACTTTGCCAGTCTGCATGATTAACCATTTGACCTCCGAAAGGTTTTACCCCCTTCCTATCCAGGGCATTTTTTGCCATTCGTCACTTTGCTAATTTAACTGGCAATTGTGTAGTCATGCAATGCTGAACCCAAATTAAATTTATATAATTTTTTCACACAAATAGAGCTTTTGGTGGTATATGATCCCTGTTGGGTTTCTATTTTTGCAATTCAAAATTATATTTTCTACTTTCTGATATAAAAAATATCTAATAAACTAAACTTTCATCATAAATTTAGGCAAAAATGTATTCTGCACAAGTCTTTGGTAAAAAAAAAAACCTTTTTGGAAAGTAGACACCCCAACGAATTTGCTTAGAGGTATGTTGAGCCTACGGAAGATTTTATTTTTTGGCGAAATGTGGTGTGATGAAATGTTTGTAACTTCTGGTTTCTTAGACCATAGAGATGATTGGAGCTGTTCCGATTTCTGATTAACTCTATGGTCAGCCAATGAAACCACCGGCTGCATTCTCAAGTTCCCCGGTGGGACAGGAGAGCCCGAAAAAGCCATGGAAGGTGGCAGGAGAAGAGGGGAGGGGATGTCCATTTTTGCTGCTTGTAAAAGAAATCCAGTGGCTATCTAGCCACTAGGATTGCTTTTACATGAAAGCCAACTGTTGCCTGAAAAAATCATACCAGGATGATGCCTGCAGCTGCAGGCATCATCCTGGTATAACCACTCAAAGTCCGGCGACGTACCAGTATGTTGCTGGTCCTTGTTGGGCATATATATGTAATGTTCTTTTTTCATGCAGTCTGTGGGCTGAATGAATAAAGAGAACCTATTGGATTCCTCTATTCACATCAATGGATCAATGGATCCATCAATGGAAAAAAATATATGCCAAAACACAGGAGCAATCTGGCCACTGACCACCCCATGCCCCCATAAGAAATGCGGATAAGAAATCTTCTCCTGCAGTGCTGCAAGCACTGACATATATAATCTGAAAGCACACACTGCTTCTGTCAGAATAAACAGATCAGTGCTGAAGCTGAATGGCGTTTCTGCAAAGCAAACAGCAACAGGTTACAATAAAACATAGAAACAATAGAACATTTATTCAATAAAATGACAACATTTTTTTAATTGAAATGTGTGCCGGAAAAACTGAAAAATATATATGCCAAAGCATAGGAGTGATCCGCCCACTGACCATCCCAGGCCCCCATGCTTGGGCATATACGTTCTTTTTTTTAACTGCGAACCGTGGAGGAGAAATCTCCTCCAGCAGTGCCGCAAGCACTGATGTATGTACTCTGAGAGCAACACCTTTTTTTGTCAGCTTTCATTATGGGTTTTTTTGTTGTGGTGAAAATTGGCAGTATCATTGTGTCTATTTTTATACACAAGTCTGACCAGAATTAGTGCTCCTCCTTGTTTGGTGTTGGAGTCTTTTGCTTTGGGGAATGTTATGTTAATTTTGTGTTTCGCACAAGTATAATAACTGTAAGGTTTCTTGTACTTTGAATTGTTTGTTTCATTTTTATAGCCCCCTCACCTCCTGAAGTTGTGGGGTTGCTCCCGCGAAACATGTTGTGGAATTGAGGAATTGCCTGCCCACGGAGGACACCTACCTATCAATATGAATTCAGAATTGTATATACATGTGTGATTATGGGTTGGTGTCATATACTCTAAAGGAGGCTTTTAGGGGGAAGATTCTTTATACACAACGTGTGATCATGTTTTTAAGATTGTAATTTTATGGATTTTGTAACAATAAAATGTATATTTTTAAATATATTGTTGTATTGTTGGCACCTCAAAAGTCCATCCTTTTTCTTTCTTATACTCAGTTTCCTGACTATCTAACTTCTTTCGAGACCTTTTTGTATGAATTGTGTGCCCTAGACTGTGCCCTATATTAATACTCCACTAGTGTGTGGCAGCAACGAAAGCAGTCCTTGAAGCAAAGACCAGGTTGGCCCAGGACAAGAGGATAAAAAAAAAGAGAGGGGGTCACACCTAATTCCGCATCTGCTGCAGGCACATCTTTTTAGGGTGACTTTTGGGTTGTGGTACCAGGGTGGACATCTGGAAAATGCCTCTCATGCAGCCTGCTAACTGCATCTGGATTTGGTGATTGGGACACAGCACCTTCTGGATACAAAAAGGGCTGTGATGGTCTCTTCCTGAAATTTTAGGAAGGATCCACTTCTTCCTATTGCTTTGTAAACCACAAAACCATTGTACAGAGCCTATTTAAATAAATATACAGACACATTTTGTACCATCATCTTGCTAAGTACAGATCCATCATCTGGTCCCCTTCCATGTTAAGGTTATATATCTGTGTGAATGGTAGACAGGACGAAAACATCCCTTTTGTCCTTTTACTTTACTGTGAGCAATTCATTATTCCGCAAGGAGGCTTTCCCACCCTTTCAGTGTATATATATATATATATATATATATATATATATATATATATATATATATATACACTGTATATAAAGAGAGAAAGAGAGAGAGAGAATCTCCATTTACAAACACTAAAAAGGTTATATTACATTTAGCTCAAACTGATTTTGGAGACATACCTTTACAATAGGAGGTCCTAAAGTTAGTTGAAGCATATAAAAGATGGAGGGCATACTCACAAGGACACATGATCACACACACTCACGCTTATACACAAAGACATTATTTTTACCTAGGGCCATATACAATGACATTCCCACAGCTGCTTATTTCCTTTTACTTAGCCTAAGATTCATCACTTCCGCCTTCCTCAATCTGCAGGGAGCAGGCAAGAAGCACAAGCTTCTTCAAACTTGTCACATTTTCATAACTTCTGTTTTTATTTTTTGTAGTTTTGTTTAACTTACACTGAACGGTTGTTTTTTTTTTTTTTCATCTTTTTTTTTTTACCTTTTGCATTTTTTATGCCACTCTTTAATATAATAAAGTCACATTTATTTTTATTTTGCTTTCTGGCTAGTTCTTTTAACTTATTATCCACAATCGCCTAAGACACTAAAATATTATAAGTGTCACAAAATTCACCAGAAACAGCTCTCCTGGTTCACACTTTCCTGCCATACTGCATTGCCAGGAGGGTGACATCTTTTATTCCCTGCTGCAACATTTTATCGTGTCAGCTGCCTGCACACTGGGGGTTTCTTGTGGATAGCAAGGTGTATCTAAGGCTTAAACTTTTTATTGCTGGCTGGGTCCCCACATATAGTTAGATTGAAAGTGAAGGAAATTAGAAATTTTGGGTTATCACTAGAACTTGCACAGAAACTCATCTAAGGTAATACCATGGGTACATTATAACCCGTGGTATATAAAATAACCCATAGTACATATGCCCCTTCCTAACTACGTAGACCTACGTCGGTCGCGGGCGGCAGCTAGGGGGCGAGCGCGCTCCCACCCCCACTCGGCAGCGGGGAAGCCGATGCACGGGTCAGGGGGCTCCGATTGCCGCCTGACACCCCCGATCGTTCCCCACTGAGAGAGAAGAACGGTCAGCTGTTGTAAACACAGCTGATCGTTCTTCTCCCCGGAATGATCACAGAGCCCCTGTGATACTTCTATATAGGTCACAGGTCTCTATGATCATTTCACAAGCCACGCCCCCCCACAGTTAGAAACACTCCCCTAGGCTCACATTTAACCCCTTGATCACTCACAGTGTTAACCTCTTGCCTGCCAGTGTCATTATTACAGTAACAGTGTATATTTTTAGCACTGGTTACTGTAGTAATGTCACTGGTCCCCCCAAACGTGTCAAAAAATTTCAGTTAGGGGTTCAATCTTTCTGGCGCAAGATCGTAGTCCCGCTAAAAATCACAGATTGCCACCATTACTAGTAAAATAAATAAATAAAAATGACATAAATCTTTCCTGTAGTTAGTAGACGCGATAACTTTTGCGCAAACCAATCAAAATACGCAATTTATTTTACCAAAAATATGTAGCAGAAAACAAATTGGCCTAAAATGTTAAAAAAAATGTTTTTTACTTATTTTTTTATTTTTATTTTTTAGAATGTTATATAGCCGAATGTGAAAAATATTGTTTTTTGTTTTTTTCTGAATTGTCGCTCTTTTTTTTGTTTATATCGCAAAAAAAATAAAATCTTTGTGGGGAAAAAATTACATCAATTTTATTTGGGTACAGCGTTGCACGACCGCGCAATTGTCTGTTGAAGTAACGCAGTGCTGAGTCGCAAAATATGGTCATTAAGGGGAAAATCTTCCAGTCCAGAAGTGGTTAAATAGAGATTGTTACCTGCCCATTTAGGGCATGATAATAGTACCCCACAATAGCTCACTCCCCTAGGAAAAAGTGCTTACCCTTGCAAACCTTGCTCAGAGGGATGCTTTCAATAGACATCATCCCTTTGCGCTGAATGGCAACATGATAGTGTTTAATGGGCAAGACTAAAATCACAAAACAGAGATTCCTGTCTGCCTTTCCTCCTGCTCCCTAAAAAACTCCCTCTTCAGCCCGAAAACAATGTTAGATTGGTAGCGCTGTGTGTTTCAACAGAGCTTGGTTAACCTATTGTAGAACCACTCTTGATTTGATACCTGCTGTTCAAAGAAACATGAGAAAACATCATAAAGGTCTATTTCAGTTGTAACAGAAGAATTTTAAAAATGAATACAACATTGGACTTAAAGGGTGTTCAACAAGAATACTTGCACAGAAAACTCATCTAAGGTAATGCCATTATAACCCATAGTATTTACAATAACCCATAGTACATATGACCCTTCCTAAGCAGCTACACTATAAAGTAACAAATCCACTCACCTATTATCTCTTGCCTCAACTACTGCAGATCTCCATACCAACTGTCCACTGCCACTCCCTCCACTGGCTTCCATTCCCCTCCCAATAAAATATGAAATATTAACAACTACTAAGCTGTCCACAGCTCTGCCTCCAGCTACATCACCAACCTCATCTAAATCCTCCCAAGACCTCCTGCTCTCTAGCTCCCTTGTCACCTCCTTCCATACTTGCCTCCAGAGTTTCCCCAAAGCCTCTCCCATCCTATGCCCTATTCATCTCTTCAGAATATGCAAATACCTATAAAAGTGCTGCACCAGAAATACTTAATCAATATATAAACAGGTGATACTAATGGTGTAATAAATATCAAAAGAGTCTAAATAAAGTCCATAAGTGTCCAAATAAAGGTGAAAAGAAAAAACTTCCAACAAGGTGGTAAAAAAAAAAAAAATAAACAGTCCCCTACTGAAGAAGTCGAAGGCTATTGGTTAGCTCTGACGTAACGCATATAGAGGGCGGAGCCTGCGTATCTGACGTCGTACTTTCCCTTTGTCCCAGCTGCATGTGTATCTGTCTACATTGCGTGCACCGCTGAGTGCCGCCAAATGTGAGTACCTTTTACTATACCTAATAAAGACATTGGTATTCAGACGGAGAGCACTATATATGTCCCCTTTGTTTTATATATACACCGATTTCTGAGTTTGATTGGAGTTCATCCATCCCCGCCTGATTGATCTATGTTGGGCTGACCGAGAGAGCTAGGAGAGGATAATCTCCAGGTTGCTACAGCTGATATATGCGATCTTTGACCCTGCATGGGTCTGTGGCTGAGGTGAGAGACCAATCTAGCCGGTGGAGGGATATATGCACAGCGGTGTTTGAAAAAAAATTTTTATGATTTTCTCACTGTTTTTTTTTTTTTTTTAAAACCTTGTTGGAAGTTTTTTCTTTTCACCTTTATTTGGACACTTATGGACTTTATTTAGACTCTTTTGATATTTATTACACCATTAATATCACCTGTTTATATATTGATTAAGTATTTCTGGCGCAGCACTTTTATAGGTATTTGCATATTATTTGTGAGGTGTTACACAATTCGTGTTTGCAGCCGGATTATTGCACTGATATTTGTATACTTATTTGCACCAGTATTAATTTGCTGTTTCAATTGTCTATATTATCTCTGTTTTTTTCACTAGTTGGTTGCGCTGATAATTTATTGATTATCATCTCTTCAGAATAGCCTATCCCGCATCGACCAAATTACTATATTTTACTTTCTCAAACAACTCATTCCCCCACAGTTAAAGTGTTACTAAACCCACACTAGTAAAATCAGTCTGTATATTCAGTAAAGCATGCTTGTTATACTCACTGTGGAACCCAAGGGGTTAATCCTGCACATTGTGTCATTCCTGTCTTCTCTGATCCTCCCCATCTTCCACAGTCCCCAATTCATCAATTCATGATAGTACAGAGCCTTGGGGGCACTCTGCAAATGCTCAGTTTTTTTGTGTATTACTAGAGAATTTTTTGGGAGGGCGAATGTGATCAGCACAAGGCCAGTCACCACTGTCCAGACAGAGGGGGTCATGCAGCTGCACAGGACAGTCAGAGGAGAATGAAAACTCTTCTTACAAGCTTTAACTGGTGCTCCGCTGGACACTGATAGAAGTCACATGACTGCTATATACTGCTGATGAGAAAAGATATTTAGCAGTTTATATAAACTAAAATAATTGCATTTCCATGTTCTGTGAACTTTACATAACACTTACTTTACTTAAAGCGGAGTTTCACTGGTTTTTGTGTTTATTAAAAGTCAGCAGCTACAAAAAGAGTAGTTGCTGACTTTTAATAAACACACACTCACCTGTCCCACGGTCCAGCAATGTGACCGGCGGGGGCCTCGGTTCTCTCCCTCTTCTCCCCGTGGCGCCGGCATCACTACTGTGGGCACCTGGCTGTGACAGCTTGCGGCTTCACAGTCAGGTGCACACTGCACATGCACAAGCTGAGATGTGCGTCCTGAGTGGACAGGCAATCTTCTGGGACCTGTGACATGTCCCAGAAGATTGCAGTGAGGGAGGGGGGAGAGGAGAACTTCCGCTCGAGCCACCTAGGCAGCCCGAGCAGAAGTGGGAATGGGTACCTGCCAAAACTAGGATGCCGCTCCCCCCCCCCCCCCCAAAAAAAAAAGATGACATGCCAAATGTGGCATGTCAGGGGGTCAGGAGGCCTGAAAGCAGAAGTCCCACTTTTGAGTGGAACTCCACTTTAAAACTTTAATACCTTTTGCATCACTTTCCTTTACCTTTAGATTGTCAACACATCTCTGCTAATCCTTTTGTCTTGTACTGTATTCTAATGATATTCTGTGCTGCACAAACTATTAGTACTATATAAATCCTGTATAATACTATTGGTACTATATTTTTTTTTATTATTATTATTATACAGGATTTATATAGCGCCAACAGTTTGCGCAGCGCTTTACAATGTGAGGGAAGACAATACAGTTACAATACAATCCAAAACAGGAGGAACTAGAGGGCCCTGCTCGTTAGAGCTTACAATCTAGAAGGGAGGGTCAAGTGAAACAAATGCCAATAACCGTGGGGGATGGGTTGATGGAGGAAATGGAGGTACATTTATTAGGTGTTGGTAGGATAGGCTTCTCTGAAAAGGAGGGTTTTCAGAGACCGCCTAAAAGCTAATAGAGTAGGAGATAATCGGACAGATAAGGGTAAGGAGTTCCATAGGATTGGAGAGGCTCTGGAAAAGTCCTGGAGGCGAGCATGGGAGGAGGTGACGAGGGGGCTAGAGAGCAGGAGGTTTTGAGAGGAACGAAGAGAGCGATTAGGTTGGTATTTTGAGACTAGGCTAGTGATGTAGCTGGGGGCTAAGCTGTGGATTGCTTTGTAAGATGTTGTTAGTATTTTGAATTTAATTCGTTGGGTGAGCGGAAGCCAGTGGAGGGCTTGACAGAGAGGAGCAGCGGACACTGAGCGATTGGTAAGGTGGATGAGTCTGGCAGCAGCATTCATGATGGATTGAAGGGGGGATAGCCTGTGTATAGGTAAGCCACCGAGGAGGGAGTTGCAGTAGTCGAGGCGTGAGATGACCAGGGAACGAACTAGGATTTTTGTTGTGTCTTTGGTTAGAAAGGGGCGTATTTTGGAGATGTTGCTGAGGCTGAGGCGGCAAGATTTGGACAGCGATTGGATGTGGGGTTTAAAGGAGAGTTCAGAGTCCAGGATAACACCTAAGACCTTGGCATGCGGGGATGGGCTGATAGTAATGCCATTGATATTGACGGAGAAATCAGGGGAAGGGGCACGTGGTGGAGGAAAAATTATAAGCTCGGTTTTGGATGGGTTGAGTTTGAGGAAGTGATGAGACATCCAGACCGATATATCTGATAGTAAATTAGTGATATGTGTGGAGACTGAGGGAGAGAGCTGAGGGGTGGATAGATAGATTTGGGTATCATCAGCGTAGAGATGGTATTGGAAGCCGTGGGAGGCTATCAGCTGACCCAGAGAGGAGGTGTAGATTGAAAATAGGAGGGGTCCAAGAACAGAGCCTTGGGGGACCCCAACAGAGAAGGGAAGGAGGAGAGGAGGAAGTAGAATTGTACATAACACTAAAGGTGCGGTTGGATAAGTAGGAAGATAACCAGTGAAGAGTACAGTCACGGAGACCAAAGGCATGGAGTTTTTTGAGGAGGAGGGGATGGTCAACCGTATCAAAGGCAGCAGAAAGGTCCAGAAGTAGGAGCACAGAATAGTGTCCGTCAGTTTTGGCCATTAGTAGATCGTTTGTCAGTTTTAGGAGAGTAGTTTCAGTGGAGTGTTGAGGCCGAAATCCGGACTGAAGGGGATCGAGGAGGCTATTCATGGCAAGGTGGTCGCACAGTCGGTTGTAGACTAGATGTTCGAGGAGTTTGGATGAGAAGGGGGGCAAGGAAATAGGACGTAGGTTGTTCAGATCGGTTGGGTCCAGTGAGGGCTTTTTGAGTATAGGGCTGACTAGTGCGTGTTTTAGAGAGTTGGGGAAGATGCCAGAAGAGAGGGAGAGATTGAAGATGTGGGTTAGAGAGTGTAGAATAGGGCCAGAGGGTGAACGTAGCATTTGCGAGGGAACAGGATCCAGAGGGCAGGTGGTTAAGTGGACGTTGGCAAGTAGGTTAGCAACCTCATCTGTAGTGGCGGGGTTGAATGAGGGAAGTAATGATCGCACCTGTGGGCATGAAGCATAAGGTATGGAAGGTGTCTGAACAGTAACGATATCCTTACGAATTGTATCAATCTTCTGTTTGAAGTGGTAGGCAATCTCCTGGGCAGTGAGTGAGTCGGTGGGAGGGGGTGGTGGAGGACGGAGTAGAGAGTTAAAGGTAGCGGAGAGTTGCCGGGGGCGTGATGACAGGCTGTTAATGAGAGTGATAAAGTAGGCCTGTTTGGCAGTGTGGAGACTGGAATTGTATTTTTGGAGGGCAGATTTATATTGGTTGAAATCCTTCTGAGACCTAGTCTTACGCCATAGGCGCTCAAGAGCACGGCTATGCTTTTTCAGACTTCTAGTGTTATCGGTTTGCCAAGGTTGAAGGGGTCGGGGCCTGATTCGGTGTGTAGTGAGTGGGGCCAATGTGTCCAGGGAGGCTAAGAGTGAAGTGATGTAGACAGAGGTGGCTAGGTTGACGCAGGACAGGGGTGCGATTTTGTCATAGAGGTGGTCGGTAGCAGAGTAGAGAAGAGAAGGGTTGAGATGGTGTAGGTTTCTGCGGGTAACTGTACGGTAGCTGGAGGGAGAGGAGGCGGAGGAGAGGGAGAGGGTGAAATTAATAAGGTAGTGATCAGAGAGAGGGAAAGGATTGTTTGAAAGGTAGTGCGGAGTGCATAGGTAGGAGAAGACAAGGTCAAGGATATTGCCTTCAGAGTGAGTAGAGGCATGTATCCATTGCTTCAGGTCGAAGGAGGAGGTTAGACTGAGAAGTTTGGAAGTGGTAGGAGTGTTAATATTAATAGGGATGTTGAAGTCGCCGAGAATGATTGTGGGGATTTCGGAACAGAGAAAGAAGGGTAGCCAGGCAGAGAAGTCGTCAAGAAAGGTTGATACTGGTCCAGGGGGGGCGGTAGATCACAGCTACCCTTAGAGAGACCGGGGAGAAAAGGCGAATGCAGTGTACCTCAAATGAGGATAGTGACAGAGAGGGAGGTGGGTGAAATACCTGAAAGGTGCTATGTGGGGCTAGAAGGATCCCGACACCCCCTCCCTTGCGTCCATTGGGTCTAGGGGAGTGAGTCCATAGAAGACCACCTTGGGATAGGGCAGCAGAAGACGCAGTGTCGGATTCGTGAAGCCAGGTTTCGGTGATGGCGAGTAGATTAAATGAGTTAGCGATGAAAAGGTCATGGAGAGAGGTGAGTTTGTTACAGACAGAGCGGGCGTTCCAAAGGGCGCAAGAGAAAGGGAGTTCGGTCTTGGGAAGAAGAGAGATGAGAACTAGATTGTGCTGAGTGCGGCTGCAGCCAGGGGGTGTAGGGTAAGTGGTGTGTTGAGCATGGGTAAATGATGATGGAGGCCCAGGGTTTATATAAATCCTATATAAATCCTGTATACTACTATTGATACTATATAAACCTTGTATAATACTATTGGTACTATATAAATCCTGTATAATACTATTGGTACTAAATAAACCCTGTATAATACTATTGGTACTATATAAATCCTGTATAATACTATTGGTACTATATAAACCCTGTATAATACTATTGGTACCAAATAAACCCTGTATAAAACTAATGGTACTATATAAATCCTGTTTAATACTATTGGTACTATATAAACCTTGTATAATACTATTGGTACTATATAAATCCCGTATAATACTATTGGTACTATATAAATCCTGTATAATACTATCGGTACTATATAAACCCTGTATAATACTATTTGTACTATATAAACCCTGTATAATACTATTAGTACTATATAAACCCTGTATAATACTATTGGTACTATATAAACCTTGTATAATACTATTGGTACTATATAAATCCCGTATAATACTATTGGTACTATATAAATCCTGTATAATACTATTGGTACTATATAAACCCTGTATAATACTATTGGTACTATATAAACCCTGTATAATACTATTAGTACTATATAAACCCTGTATAATACTATTGGTACTATATAAATCCTGTATAATACTATTGGTACTATATAAACCCTGTATAATACTGTTGGTACTATATAAACCTTGTATAATACTATTGGTACTATATAAATCCTGTATAATACTATTGGTACTATATAAATCCTGTATAATACTATTGGTACTATATAAATCCTGTATAATACTATTGGTACTATATAATTCCTGTATAATACTATTGGTACTATATAAATCCTGTATAATACTATTGGTACTATATAAATCCTGTATAATACTATTGGTGCTATATAAATCCTGTATAATACTATTGGTACTATATAAATCCTGTATAGTACTATTAGTACTATATAAATCCTGTATAATACTATTGGTGCTATATAAATCCTGTATAATACTATTGGTACTATATAAATCCTGTATAATACTATTGGTGCTATATAAATCCTGTATAATACTTTTGGTACTATATAAATCCTGTATAATACTATTGGTACTATATAAACCCTGTATAATACCATTGGTACTATATAAATCCTGTATAATACTATTGGTACTATATAAATCCTGTATAATACCATTGGTACTATATAAATCCTGTATAATACTATTGGTACCATATAAATCCTGTATAATACTATTGGTACCATATAAATCCTTTATAATACGATTGGTACTATATAAATCCTGAATAATACTATTGGTACTATATAAATCTTGTATAATACTATTGGTGCTATATAAATCCTGTATAATACTTTTGGTACTATATAAATCCTGTATAATACTATTGGTACTATATAAACCCTGTATAATACTATTGGTACTATATAAATCCTGTATAATACTATTGGTACTATATAAATCCTGTATAATACTATTGGTACTATAAAAGTAAGACTCTGAATTTCAGAGTACTCGTATAGACGAGAAGGGAGAGGGCTTGGTTAAACCAATTTGGGTGGGATTTTACCGGTACCAGTAAGAAAATGAACAAAAAAGTTAAAATGTCATAACTTTATTCATAGTGTTAAAAAATTCATCTTGTTGGAAAACTCAATGAATATTGTGATACATAGAAACATGAAAACCATACTGACAAAGAATAGTATCCTCAAACAGGAGGAAGGAGAAAGACACATATATACATAGATAGTAGAATGTATCATATGAACAGACATGCATATAAATATAGGACCATATAGCAACAATCAGCCAATAACTGCTCAAAGTGAATATGCCATTGTTCATCCACTCTGGCAGTATTCAGCGCCCAACATGTTTCGCCGGAGGCTTCTTCAGGGGCATATAATGAGCTATAGTAATGGTCGTAATACTGCATGAGACATGAAGCAAAGAAAATAATATTAGACATCATGAAAATTCACATACACTTGGTAATACATGCCAGATATCGTGTGGGTCCCCAGGGAAAAGAAGTCCCATTCTGCCGGGAAGACACCAACCACCGGAGGGCCCACCAGGACAGAGTGCACGTGTGGGGGCGGCAGGGGGCGCAAATACATGCTGGGGGGGGGGGGTCGGGTGCGGGAGCGGGTATTGATACGTATGGTAATACATATAGCCATGTGACAAATCATATTGTGCAGTACCCTAAATGCATGCAACATGCAAATCAAACAAGGCAAAAAATACCTTAATAGGGACTTAGTAGAAGAATATCTTCATATGCAATACATTCAGATTATCATAGCATAATTTGTGGAAGAGAATGTGGGGGGGACAGCTACCGATGACCTGCTAAGCAGGCAACAACTCTGCAAAGTAATATATATAGAGATGGAATATAAGACAGTAGTAAGGGCTGTTCAGTCCTATTTAGTCAGAGTTTGAATCATAAGTGCTGCAATATGTATTTCATATGGAAAAAAAGGGGGGAGGGTGTGTACCTGCAAAAGATCACATATCTCTACAGCTGGTCTGGCAGTGCAGTGAACCGTATGCACGGGCCGAACAGGGACAGTCAGCACCGAGCTTCCAGTTGGACCCAGCCTCCAAAACGGAGGAAGAGAGGCTACAGGGAGAGGCTGTCTGTCTCGTGTCCCCACAAACTGACGCCATGTTGAATGGCGTCGGTTTAAATACCCGCTCCAACCCGACCTCGCACTTACCAGGAAGTGACGACGGTCGGGTCCGATCTCAAACTGCGCATGTGCCACGATCGCGGCGCATGTGCAGTGCTAAAAAGGGAAACAGGGGATGCCCAAGTTCCTACAGCCGCAGGGGAGCCGGTGATGCCAGATATGGGCATCTACCGTTGCCCTGTGAAGAGACCGCACACCTGTCCCCCACCAGATGGCGCCCCTCAGCACCAACCCCACTCGCATCCATCCCAGGGAGCCCCTCCGGGAGGGCGGGGGTCGCCCCAGCATTGGACCAGCACGGCATCGGCATGTACTCCACCCAAATTGGTTTAACCAAGCCCTCTCCCTTCTCGTCTATACGAGTACTCTGCAATTCAGAGTCTTACTTTTATACAAGTTAGGGATGTTGGTACCATAGCACTAAACCTTACTTATATTGAGTTTATCTCAGACACACCTTAAATTCATTACTATTGGTACTATATAAATCCTGTATAATACTATTGGTACTATATAAATCCTGTATAATACTATTGGTACCATATAAATCCTGTATAATAATGTGGCTGGCACAGAGTGCTGAGTACACGGAATAACAGAAGGCTGATATCTAGACAAATAGCGGTACTTAAACTAATTTAATTTAAATAGTCCATTTTTATTTTTCATCCATACATAACCGTGCTAAAAAAATTTTAAACATGCTTTTCATTTCATATTAAAAATTATTCTGTTAGAATTTTTGAATTTTGCTTCATGATAGCAGTGGTTGACCGATTTTATATGTATATCTACTGAGACATAAGATACTAAAATGCTAATTCAAAGGTGAAAGCAAAATATTCAGGATGAGCATTAGCAAATAACAGCAGGTGTTTCTCTTCCCTAAAATGTTCAGCAATTAAATCCTATTATTTACAGTTGTTATGGTGACTAGAACTATAGTATCTCTTGAATAGCATGGCACCATTACCTTGCATGACCTTTTTACGCTTATGTATTTTTGAACGTTGCAATCACACATACTAATGAATGACACTCCCCGTTGGCCCAACCCTTACATTAAATGAGCATAACCATATTTCCTGCAATACTAGTTTGATCTGTAATTATTATTGTAAACAGAAGATGTTTATATAGATTCTCTTTATTAAGTGACAGAAATTTGTCTTCTGGCTTCATGGAGAGAGAAAATAAAATATCATTGCTAAAAATAATTTACCAAATAAACACAGAGGGTATTTAGGCCACAAAGGATGTACTGTTTACTGTCTGGCAGAAGAGCATCTGGAATACAGCTTGTCTGAGGTTTGTAGAATACTGAGCCAGAAAATAGGACAACTGGCCTTATTTAGACATGCAAAGAAATTTGAGCGCCCATTAACGCACCTAATGCATTAACAGGCTGTTTTTGATAAGTTTGTGTCGCGTTAAAAAAATGCTTGCTAGATGTCCGCCTTTGTTTTGATCTTTTATTGCATGGGTTTTTACATTACCATTTTGGCTAATAATGCTTTCTAAATGCATCTCAAACTAACTGTAAATGCCATAGGAGCGTTTTGCGATGTGTTTGCAGTGCGTTTATATTGACATCAATTGAAGCATTTGGGCAGTGGCAAAGCCTTGCAAATGTCAGGTCAATTTTGATGTGGCGTGATGCTAACGCAAACATGTGAACAACCCCGCACGCTGCAATGTACACAGTTTTGACAGACATTCATGGAGCTTCAAAAACGCTCATGAAGCGCCTGTTTTTGAAGCCAGTGTAAATGTAGCCTAAAGATATTCAGTTTACCAGTAAGTAATAAATACATATATAAAATGCTCTATGGCAGTGGTCCTCAACCCTGGCCTACAGGGCCCACTAACAGGCCAGGTTTGCAAGATAACTGAAATACATCACAGGTGATATCATTTGCTGCTCAGTGATTGCAGTACTCTAGTCTGCATCTCCCCAAGGTAATACTTAAAATCTGGCCTGTTAGTGGGCCCTGAGGACCCGAGTTGAGGACCACTGCTCTATGGGGTCTACCAAAAAGAAATACAGAAAACACTTTTCCTCCTTTTTCTTAAATCTCGGGTCAGTTTCAGTAAGAACCGGCCGAGATTGAAACCATCAATGGGCAGGCTGAATGTACCAAGTTGATCAATCAATCAACTTGGGTGCAACCAGCCTGCCAGATTCTCTTGCAGTTATCGCTTGCGACTGCTATAGCTGCTAGCGATAATCAAGCTTCCCCTGCCCCGACTGCCCCCCCCCCCCGCACCGGGAGCAGACAATTGTTTGGCAGGAGAGATTCCCTTGTCAGCACTGTCTGTTAGATGAGGGAATCATGTGAATTTCTGGGGTTGCAGGAAAGAATGCACAGTCCATGGCCTGCCTTTCTCCAGAAGTCAATGCAATACCAACTACAAGCAAGCATAATGTATATTGTACTGACCTTCCTTCCAAAAGGAGACCTACATCTTGAGAGGTATATTATATACATGCAGTATAACACAAATACATTGTAGATGCTATATATTGAATATTACTGGAAGATGTCACGCAGTAACAAAGGAATTGTTTGTTTGCCTAACTAGGAGTGTCTCTAAATGGGTTGACATTGCTGACAAATGACACAACATGCTTCCTTCCATTTGTAACCACTATCTGTATCAGCCACAAGGAGGTGGCACAAAATCACCAATTAACATTGTTTGTTCTTCTTTGTTATAACAGTTTCCATTTGTTTTCTTGTAAAAGGTATTTCACCAAAGGAATAGCAATATGGTTGTGCAGTGTTGTTTTCAGTCACTAAATAGCTGGCCTGGGAGTACAAAACCATTTGCCTAATACTATTATACACTGATCTATGCTGATTAACAGCAGGATGATATTCAAAGAGCTGGTTCAGTAACATGCTTATTCATGTGCTTATTTGCAGGGTTAACAGACACTGAAACACCTTAGAAATTCTGCTGTCATGATAATTGTGATACCCGCTCCTGTTTTAAACCAAGCTATTCTATATGTGATACTCATCTTAGGGCAAAGTGACTAAAGCTGGCCATGGACATAATTGGACTGTTTTTCAAGAAGTTGAGAATCTTCACACTACAAATTGTGTCTGTCTATACACCTTAAATGATCAAATCATGTATAAATTAAAAAAAGTAAACCTGATTTTGCTTTCCACGTGATTGGGTGATTGAAGCATTTATTTTCACTGACTGCCAACAGTAGGATATTTTTGCCTCCCACTGGCCAGCAGGCAGGACTATGTTACATGCTCCTTTGCACTTCATCTTGCACTGTGTGCTCCACTCCTAATCTCTGCATTCCATAGGCAATGTTATACTTAACATGACTGCTGTATTGCTGTTATATTGTCCTTGCCATTACACCCTGTAAACGGTGCTGTACATTTCATACTTCTGACCACTGTGTTTATTATCTGATTATTTAAGTTCTTCTGTAAAGTGGTTGTAAAGGCTGAAGGTTTTATACCTTAATGCATTATACAGGTATGCATGAAGTTAAAAAAACAGTTTGTGCTGCTCCAACCACAGCCCCCCCCCCCAATACTTACCTAAGCCCGATCTTGATCCAGTGATGTGTACGAGAGCCAAGACTCTCCTGGGTCTCTCCTGGGTTTTTCCCTCCTCATTGGCTAAGATGCAGCAGGAGCCATTGGCTCCCCCTGAGCCCCCTTTCGATCCAGCGATACACACAAGAGCCTTGGCTGTCCCAGGACTCCCTCTCCTCATTGGCTAAGACAGCAGCGGTAGCCAATGGATCCCTCTACTGTCAATCACAGCCAGTGAGCAAATGAGAAGAGAGCGGGGGGCACGGCTCTATATGTCTTATGGATGTATAGAGCAGGGAGCAAGCAGCTTGCTATTGGGGGCAATGGTCATGGGGGGAAGAGTCGGTGACGGCGGGGACCTGAGAAGAAGAGGATTGGGGCTGCTCTGCGCAAAACATTTGCACGGGGCAGGTATGTATGACACATTTGTTATTTAATTTTTTATGAAGCCGAATCTTTAATATCACTTTAAGGTAAGGTCAGACAAAGTGTTAGCCGTCTGTCTATATTCTGTGCTGATCAGGACATCTAATGAGAGTTTCAGTTTAACGGCTGAGGTATAAGTGTGTCTATAAGACTTTCATTTGTAGGTTAATACGCCACTCCCAATATTCAGCAAAATAAAACATGCCAATTTTTGCCACCGTGTGCTGTCTGCACTTAGGTCCTCGTCTCTCTGAGGTATCCCTTATTCTAAAGTTAGGAGGTACTGTATACTGACAGTAATGGAACAGATATTTTTTATAACAAAGTGGAGAAGAGTGAAACATTCTCTAAAATTTTTTTATTGCTGTCTCTGTTCCTGTCGGAGACATCTCTCTACTTTCTGTGAGGTCATCAGAACAGGAAGTGGGGCAAAATCTAATTGAGGCACAGATGGCATTAAAAACTCAACAGAGTTTGTAGCCCTTCCATACCACAAACCTAAAAACATGTTTTGGCTGGAGTTGAGCTATAAAGCAAGTCTTCCTTGAGATAAATAGGGTCCTATCTATGACCCTCTTCTAAATATACTAGTTGCCTGGCTAGTATGTATGTTGTTATGAAGACCCTATGGCTTTATTATTTTTTAAGGAAGTGAATAGGAACACATATGCAGAACAGAATCCCGATTTACTCTGGATATGTGCTTGTTGCAGGTCATTGGTTTAGAAAGTACTGAAGCCAGAGAAAGTCAAATATGGATTTTTCACGTCAGCCATGACAGCCTCGATATTTCTCTCATAACAGATGCCTTTTCCTCCTCCAGTATACATCAGAGAAGTATACATCAGAGAAGAACTCAAATAAGGTCAATAGCATCTTGTCTGCACTTTCTCTTTCTTTAAATACATATTCTGTACATACATGAGTCATTCTTTCTTATGGCACCTTTATTCAGAAATAATGATAGACAGTTTGCATAAGGTGCTCAAAGAGAAGAAAACAAGGCTTTATTACACTAACAAAAAGAATGAATTAAATGTGAAGTGTAACAATGAGAGAAATAACATGGTTACCCCTTGAGTGTCTATGATTATTTCTGCGGCATTATTTCCCTTTTACCATTCTCTTCTGGCCATAAATGGTAATTTGCAGTTTAGTAAATCAACTTTTATTATGGTAAGACTTTTCTCATGAAAGATATATGTGACGGTAACTATAAATTAAAATTCAGATTTTACTCAGGCTGGAGTTGGAGTTTTCAATTAAATTAATATGTTTTGTTGAGAAAGATTGACACATTTTCACAAAGCCTTCCCACTGAGAAAAAAGCTCAGAGTTAGCCTTGGCTGTTACTGATACAGACAATCTGTCACTTCCTACATTCTAAGCTGTGGTAACAAAAGGATCAGAAACCCCTTATTATAATCCTAACAGTGTCACCTAGGAGCAGCATATGGTGACATGTGGTTAAGCATGACCTGGTGACACACTTCCGTGTTCCAAGTTTTATACATTTATATAGCAGAACACTAGAGGGAGTTTCGATTTGGCATTGAAGAACTCGTCACATCTGTGTATTACATCTTTGTGATTCAGTTCCAGATTGCCAGAAATATGTTTAAACTCTTTCCTACAAATAAAAACTTAAGGAAATAAAAGCAAGAATGAAATATCTAATACATATGTAAGTTTATTTAAAGACTACTCTAAAAGGGTGTCTTAATGACATTAAAAAGTTTAAATTTAAAAGTTAGCAGCTCTTAGAAGTATAAGACTTTCCAAGGTTGATTTACTAAAGGCAAATAGAATGCGCACATTGCATGTGTAGTTGCACTCGTTTTCCCAAGAGCTAAGTGAATGTGGTGAAGCTCTGCTGATTTCCATCATCCAATCGTGTGCATGAAAAAATGCTGTTTTTTTTATATTTTCTGTGCACCTTATTGGTTATTCATTACAAAGTGAAACTTTACCACATCCCCTAAGCTCTGGGGAAAATTAGTGCCACTGCACATACAAAGTATACAGTCTATTTGCCTTTAGTACTGTAGATCAAACCCCCACCCCCCAGTATTTAGGTGCCCAGTGGGAATTTTTCTCTGTCATGACTATAGGTTTATATGAAAAGGCATGCTACTTGTTGTCACCAGCTGGTCCACTCTTCACATATTCCTATGAAAAAAAAAAAACTAGAAGGCACCACATTCACTTAGCTCTTGGGAAAACGAGTGCAACTACACTTTATAAAACTCTGGTCCGACCACATCTGGAGTATTCTGTCTAGTTCTGGTCGCCAGTCCTCAGGAGGGATGTGTTGGAGTTGGAGAGAGTCCAGAGAAGGGCAACTAAACTAATTAGGGGATTGGAGGACCTTAATTATGAAGAGCATCTGCAATCGCTTGATTTATTCTCCCTGGAGAAGAGACGCCTGAGAGGGGACATGATAGCAATTTATAAATATCTCAATGGTGATCTCGGCATAGAAAAACAGCTATTCAGTCGAAAGGATTGCATGAGGACTCGAGGGCATACAATGCGATTAGAGGAGAAGCATTTTAACCTCAGGCAACGTGGGGGGTTCTTTACTGTTAGGGCTACAAGATTGTGGAATTCTCTACCACAAGAGGTGGTTTCTGCAGGTAGTATGGTGGCTTTCAAAAGACTCTTAGACTTACATCTCAAGGATCAGAACATTCAGGGGTATGTGAGATGATTACGGCCACACACACCTACACAGGTTGAACTGGATGGACTATTGTCTTTATTCAACCTCACATACTATGTAACTATGTAACTATGTATTTTCCAAATGTATATAGATAAACAGAGACTCTCAGAGTAACCACTTTGACTTTCAGCCAAATTAACATCTGCAATTCTTCCTATATCTTAAAGTATACTTAAAGGCAATTTTTGTTATACTTAAAAGCAAATCTTTAGTTTTAGATAAAGTGGAGTGGTATTAGAACCCTGGTTAGGTTTTTATTGGTATGTGTGCCCCCGTTTGGGAGAGTCACCCTTTCTACTTATCCTGTTTATCATTCACTCCAAGAGTGAAAGTAAAAGAAAATTCCCAATTTTAGGTTGTCACCAGAATAAGAATAAAGGGGAAATTTTCCAATGGGGGCACAAGTAGTAACAACCAGGGATTTCCTCACTTTGGAGAAGTTTCCTCTCACTTCCTCCTTTGGCTAAGGGGCAAAAAGTGAAGGAAAAGTGCCCCAATGGAACACAGATGGCAAAAACACTGATATCATTAATAACCCTTTCTTACTCTATCCAAAATGGAAGAAACTTATTTTGAGTGACTTTTTTTATATTCATTAAAAAAGATTTATGATCTAAGAAGTGGAGATAGGCTATAGTTGAGCAAAAAAGATGTGAAATGGTCCTATATTTCAGTTGTCAATACACTGAAGGTATGAAGTAGGGTCCTCTGCCCAATACATTTTCATTTTCATTTGGAGCAGGCAAGATAAAAAATGTCATGTGATGCCTTATTTCTCTTTCTCTGATCATTCCAGAAGAAGGGATGAGCTTAGGTTCCGTCTGAACCCAGATATTACCTGTCATTGCTGGGCCAAGAAGCTGCAGGAGAGAGATTCCCAAACCTTTGGTTGCACAAATACAAGAGGATGGGGATACAAATGACGTCATTGACCTTATATGGCTGTGTACCCATATTAGGGGAATGCTTTCATGAGCATCCCCACCTTTATGCGTACTTCAGCTATGGAGCAGGGAATCTCCTGCCTCAGCTCACTGTCAAAACAATGACAGCTAACTTCGTGGTTTGGACAAACTTGAGTTCAGACTGAACCTAAGCTCTTAATTATCCAGAAGATCCAATGAAAAATGTATATATATTTGAATTCTGCATGGGCAGATCTGTAAAATATTTGGATGTCTATTCCTGACTCTATGACTAGCCAGGCAGGCACTGGGGCACTAGTGAAGCAGTGTAGTCAGGAAGTGTGTTAGGATTACAAAACCCCCACCCCTTTATCACCATAACATTGGGGGTGCTTTGTGGTCCACAGAGATAGCAGAACTCAATGAAAACTGACAACTGTCAGCACAGACATAGAGATATTGAAATCAGCCCACAAGATTTCTGGCTTGATCAAAATGTCATATTTTGCACCTATCAAACATACATTTAAGAAAACACTTACATTGGTATAATTAACAGACCAAAAGTAGTCTAACTAACCCTCAAATTTCGTTACCTAATATAATGGCTGAGCTAAAGGGGTTTCAATCCGTGTCCAATTTTAAAATAAACTATAGTAAATCCGAAATCCTCCCCCTCACTATATCCGATGACCTTTGTATTCAGCTGCAGAGATCGTTCTCTTTTAAATGGTGCCTCTCTTACCTGAAATATCTAGGGATTAAATTGACTCCCCACATCCGCACAACCTTTTCCTGGATGGGCCGAGTCAGCATAATAAAGATGAATGTGTTGCCGAGAGTGTTGTTCTATATGCAGATGGTTCCGATTTCTCTTCCCAGGTCCTTTTTCTCAATCTTCAACACCTTGTTCTTGAAGTTTATTTGGCAGGGGAAACACCCTTGTATAGCTCTTTGTGTGCTACAGCGCTCTAAGGGGACGGGAGGTCTAGGGGTCCCTTTGTTGCGGCGATATTATGAAGCTATCTCACTGCAACTGATTTTGGACTGGCATCATCATGTCAGATCCAAGGCATGGGTGCCCCTTGAAAAATCCTTGGCAGGTAGGAACCTATCCCATGCACCTTGGCTGCCCCATGACTCTCCGGGTTTTTCTAGTCTAGTATCACCTACCACCCTCCATGCACTTAGACTATGGGATAAGCTGCGTGAAAGCGAGGATTTGTCTCCATCTCGTGCCTCTGGGTGGTTTCCCGTGGTTCCCTCCTGGAGAGCAGGTATCCTATTTCAGATCTTGGATGGATGATGGCGAGGTGCGCTGTAGGAGGTTTGTGCAAGGTCGGGGCCTAGTGTCTCTGAACTGGCCTTGTGGCCAATTTGGTCGTTTTCCAATGGATGAATGGCGCTATAGACAGCTGCATCATTTCATTACTAGCCTCCCTCAAGTGGTTAGGCCCACGTCCTCCATGACCCCATTTGAGAAACTGTGTGTATCGGCTGAACCGATCCCCGTTCTATCTCGCTGCTCTATGGGCTTTTGCAGGCTCCAGATGTGGGTGATAGACCCGTGTACATTCGGGAGTGGGAGAGGGACCTGCGGCACACATTTACAGAGACCCAGCTGCGCCATTTATATGTTTTTACTCATAAAATCTTGGTTGATACAAAGACGCAAGAAAACAGCTATAAGTTGTTAACTAGATGGTATAGGTTACCGACTGTCCTGACTAGGATTTTTCTGGCACTCTCGGACTCTTGCTGGCGGGGGTGTAGGCTTCAGGGCTCCTTCCTTCACATTTGGTGGGAGTTTCCCTAAGCTCCGCCCCTTCTGGCGATATGTTTGAGAACAAATTATGGTCACCTTGGATATTGAAATAGAGGATTCCCCGCTGTATTTTCTGTTATATGTGCCACCCATTCCTCTGCGCCACTATCGAAAGTCGGTTTTACCTCATTTGCTAAATGCAGCCAGGCGCTTGATTCCAGTGTACTGGAAGTCAGCTCGGGTCCTGGTGCGATCCGAGTGGATTTCCCTGGTCAACAGCATTATGGCAGCGGAGGTGTGGGTCGTGAAATGCAGGGACCGCTATGAGCAATTTCACAGTGTCTGGACCACCTGGATTCATTACACCTCTGTCAATGTTTCCGAGCAGACACCTAGATGCGCTCTGGACATGCCATCTACTTCCGTACTAGTGGACCCTAGGCTTACACCGGATGAGTCCATATAGTTTAGGCAAAATTTAATATAACTACATCCTACATTACTATCTTTGTACTTCAGTGTATAGTGGACCCATATGGGAAAGAATTATGCATAGTCTGCTGTTTCCTGCTGGCGACATTCTATTACGTTCCATTACTCTTTCTATTTTCGTTTTTTTTTTTCCAAGTTCCCCTATGCCATTTTTCTATTACTCCCTTTTTAGTTTTTATCTTTCTCCTTTCCCCCTTTTTTACTTTTTTGTGTTCTCAAGCTGTTCTCTTTTATCTGGCTGATTTGTTTAACTTAGAGGAACCGAGTTATGTCAAGACGGATGTCACCTTAGGTGAGCCATTGTACTTTTCTCTATACGCTTTTTATATGGGCTTACATTTAATGGCTACCTTATGTAATTTTTCCCTAATGTTATTAAACTGGTTAGTGTCTTAGGTGCCTTGGTGGTCGGGTCGTTGTTTTTGCCCCCCATGCCTAGCTTATTTGGTTGTATTAACAGAGATGTATGTTTTGTTTTTTGTAACCTGTGATTTTTTTTTGTCTTTATGAAGAAAAATAATAAAAGATTATAAAAAAAAAACAGACCAAAAGTGAGCAAATAAGAGAAGTTCATTGATTTGAGTTTACATGCATTTTAGAGGTACCTCTAAAAATGACCTTCATTTAAGTCATGCATAACCAAGCAACATACCAGATATGAAGAAAAGTATGGAGGTCACCTACAAGACATGTTTTCATCTTATTCACAGTGGTCCTTTCTGTTGCTTCAAAATTTTGCGTATTTACTTGTGTTTTTGAAGATCGAGCCCCCGTTCACATTAGGTCACTCCGACTTACGGGGCGACCTGTGAAGTCGCGTGCAGCACGACTTCGCCACGACTTGCACAGACTTCACATAATGGAAGTCAATGCAAGTCACCTCCAGGTCGCCCCAAAGTAGTACAGGACCCTTTTTCTAAGTAGGAGCGACTTGTGTCGCTCCTATTAGAACAGCCCCTGTACTACACAGTGGGAGCGACGGTGCACGACTTGTCAGGCCAAGTCGCCTGACAAGTTGTACCAGTGTGACTTGACACTAAGAGGGTGTTGAAATGTCACATATTATGCTCAACTCCCAAAGCTTTACTCATAGGGATAGGTATGATATTTTATTTCAGTCTAGTAACTGTATATTTAAAATTGCATAGATGCAAATTGCCCCCAACAGTTCTACATCTAGATGCTCTATCCAGATGATTTTGCTTCCCAGGCTGCATTCTGAGATCACAGCAACCCCTTATTTGTATTCCTGAGCATGCACAGTTAAACAAAAAAGGGCATTAACTAGGAGGAGGGGCTTGTAACCACAAATGAGTGGTTCCTGCATAATTAGGGGTGGGACTGTCAGGAAAAAGGGCATGATCTAGGAGAGACCACTTGGAGATTGGGCATGATCTGGGTAGGAATGCCTGGAAGGTGGGCGCCTTAAATGTGGGTTGTGTGTGGTTACTGAAGAAAGGAAAACGCTGCTCCAGGTGTATAGTGTGTGGTAATTGCCAGGAGATAGGATATCCAATAGAGTGCTGGCCCCGGCCCGCCTCCCTGGGAACACTTGCAGAAAAAGAAATAGCCGCACATCCAGGGATTCCAATAAGTTTCAAATACCTTTTAATTCCAAAATGTTGCAAGTAATGAGGTTGTGTGTGGTGGTGACGGTGTCCTCGGGACTGGAACTAATATGTTGGCAAGTAATAAATTGTATTGAACATAGATGAAAACCACTATCACTTTTTTTAAATATAAGTATCCTGGAGTGTTAGTTAAATTAAGCAAACCTAATGTCTGAATGTAGTTTGGTGTTATCTTCTGTATCTATAGTTCTGCTATATCTTAAACAGTAATAAACTTGGGTGTGTTCAGACTTGGATCACCCCTGGGTTAACCCCTTCCCTTCCAGTGTCATTATTACAGTAACAGTGCATATTTTTAGCACTGATTACTGTAGTAAAGTCATTGGTCCCCCCAAAAGTGTCAAAAATGTCAGTTAGGGGTCCGATCTGTCTGCCCCAATGTCGCAATCCCGCTAAAAATTGCAGATCACCGCCATTACTAGTAAAAAATAAATATGACATAAATCTTTCCTCTAGTTTGTAGACGCGATAACTTTTGCGCAAACCAATCAATATGCGCTTATTGGGATTTTTTTTGTTAAAAAAAATATGTAGCAGAATACAAATTGGCCTAAAAAGATGAAAACATTTAGTTTTTAAAAAATTTTTGAGGAATGTTATATAGCAGAAAGTGAAAAATATTGTTTTTTTTTTTCAGAATTGTCGCTCTTTTTTTGTTTATAGCGCAAAAAAAATAAAAATAGCACAGGTGAACAAATACCACCAAAAGAAAGCTCTATTGGTGGGGAAAAAAAACATCAATTTTATTTGGGTACAGAGTTGCACGACTGTACAATTGTCCGTTAAAGTAACGCAGTGCTGAATCGCAAAAAATGGCCTGGTCATTAAGGGGGCACATTCTTCCTGTCCAGAAGTTGGTAATATGAGGAACACAGGATCCCTGTGTTCATTACTGACAGAACAGCAGTCTGCCATGTTTACATCGGCAGACCATTGTTCTGTCTCCACAGGGAGCAATTGCGAGTGCCCGGCGGACATTGCGCGCCCCCACTAGCAGTCCCTTATAAGTACGGCGGCTGGTCGGCAAGTGGTTAACCCCCTTAGCGGTATCCCCGAGCGTGATTCGGGGCGGATTTTCCATGTAATTATCGGTATCCTGAGTCACGCTCGGGGTAGATGTGCAGAGCGTGCAGTGCTGTCCCTTACCTTCTCCTGGCGATCCAGCGTTGATCTCCCATTGCTGTGATCGCCAGCCGAGATCCCCGCCGCTCGTCCGTCGGTCTGATGACTTCCTGGTTCTGTTCCCTGCAGCAGCAATGCTGCATGGGAGCGGAACTGGGAGGGAAATTCAAACGTTGCACAAAACACAAACACATAACAGTTATATTTTATATATATATATATATGTATATATGCATGTATATATATGTATATATATATATATATATATATATATACACACACACACATATATATATATATATATATATATATATATATATATATATATATATATATGGCTTGTTTTGGTCAGGTTTAAGTCAATAATTACTAAGAATTGTAGGCCTATAATACATAACGACAAATTTCCATGCAAAAAATTGTACCGCTTTTGGTACATAATTCCTGACATAATCATACCGCCAGGGAGGTTAATAGAAGTTGACAGGACCATGGCTAAAAATCCAGAGAAATTGCATAGGAAATCGCACATATACCCATGCTGTGGCCAAACCGCAGAGCTCCAGTATAAACCCGGTTTAGGATTAGTGAAGAGCTCAGGGGTGTTTGGACTAGAATCTAAACCCATGTGTGTGGGCCCTCCAGGGAGCTGTATGGGCCAATCATCTGTGCACTTTCAGAAAAAGTGGCAAAGTACACAACCTCAATGGGACAAATGTCAATGGACTGTGGCTAAGAAAGTGGTTAAAATGCATGGAGACCGTGCATGCACCCACGCTGCGGCCAAACCGTAGTGCACCAAGGTGAACCTGGCCCTAAGGTACTTAGATCTCTCACAGGGAATGCCAGATATGAGAGATTTGCACAATCTGCTTAAATTTGTGCACTTACCAGATACATAGATTTTGGCAACATCTGAAAGTCACAGATAAGAGTAACCAATCCTAAATGAGTCACAGCAATCCTGTTACATTTACAGGTTTAACAGCTTTATAATAATGGCTTCATATGCTACGTATTATAAAGTTGCCTAAAATGTCCGATAATGAATCTGGTGTTTCCTTACATTTGTAAAGCGTAAAAAAATAAGAAAAAAATCCTGTTTGTTTTTAATAATGCCAACACAATTTACTTTAAAAACCCTTTAAAAGAGATGTAAGTTTTTTTTTTTTTTTTCTTTAAGAATCATACATACCTAGGTGGATGTGTCATCTGTCCCCGGCACCTTTAACACTGAGAATCAAGCGATCTAACACCACAAATCGCTCAGCTCTGTGAGCAGAGAGCTGCTGACTGTCAGTTATCAGCTCTCTGCTTTGCCCCCCGCGCTCACTGGAGCGCTGGTCTGTAAATGGGGCGAGAGCCTGATGTTGGTTCAGGCATGTGGGCAGATAACGACTTTATTGTCGCAAACTTGCCCAAACTTGGACCGGCTCTGTGACGTCAGCCGACAGCTGGCTTCAGCGTGCTGTCTGCTATAAACGAGTCACAGGAGTGCACTGCACTGCTCTCCTGTGATTTGCAGGAGAAGTATAGCCGAACGAGCTTTGGCTGTACTTCTTCTTTAAGTGTGACACTAACTATACCTTTATGTGAACTCTGTAAAAGTAGAGGCATCAGTGTTATTTTGAGTGCCAAAAACACCTGCTGGGGATTCCAATTTGTATTTCTGATTGAAATGGATTGCAACTGTTTATTCACATGCTATGCAAGGTAATGACATATGAACATCATGGACAGTTTGAAATGGTAACCAGAATCCCAGGGAGAAGCCATAATTCTGCTTGCCTTAAATCTGTAGGACTTGACTTAAAGGCAAATTGAGTTCACATTCTGATTTTTTCGTACAATGTATCCTGATTTGCATTAACACTGCACTGATTGATTTTACTTGTTGCATGAAGTTTCCCTGGGTTTGACAATTTTTACTGATTGCACAAAGATGTTTTTAAGATCCTTCATATTAAGATACCTGCAGCAGGGCCTAAAATCTTCCTGCCTGCTCCCAACTGCAGCATGGTCACCCATCCAGTTCAGTGGGGCTGCACTACAACCACAAGCCGAACGCTCATCTAGCAGTTTTGACGCAGTTCTGCAATGTAAAACTGCCATTTAGCAGTTTAAATATATAAGCTAAAAAAAGAAAAAAAAAAGAAAAAGAAACAGGGTGGCAGTAGTGCACAGTTGTACAAGCTTCTCTCTGGTGCTGAAATTGCTAACAATGGAGATTTACTAAAATATAAATATTTGAAAACTTACTAATCCTGAAGCACTCATGACCTATCTCAATTCTTGAGGTCCCTAAAATGCCAAGACAGTTCAAATATTCCCCAAATTACCCCTTTTTGGAAAGTAGACTAAGACCCAGTCTCAGGCACAGGCACAGGCACTATATGATAGATGTTGGTCAATCACAGCATCAGTATAGGAATCACAACTGTTATGAATTCAATTCTTTAACACCAGCTTTGTTGACACTGTGATCATATGATCGCATATCAATCACATGATCCCCTGGCTACTCAAGCAGCCGGGTACTTGGAGCTGCAATCTGCTGTGTCCAATGACCCAGCCATTGCTGGAGCCTTGTGCTGCATGCCCCCAACCTGGAAGAGGCAGGATGGCATACATTTACATGTTCCTGCCTACCCATTCTGCCCAGCCACAGTTTAGCTGGTAACTTGCATTAGCATGTTGAAAAGAGGGGAAAAGAGGAACCAGGGATGGCAAGTGGGACCCCGCACTTATTTTGTCTAGGGTACTGGAATGAGGATAAATACTTACCTTATTGTGCACTTCAGCAGGGAGCAGGTCCCTCTAGCATTGTGACTAGTGTCCCACAGCCTCTTCTTTAGCTGTGGTCGCACACTCATCCCCTCCATGTACAATGCAAGGTTATTACTCCCACAGACCAGAACTTTAAAGTGGTTGTAAAGTCAGAAGGTTTTTTATCTTAATGCATTCAGTGCATTAAGATAAAAAAAAAAACCTTCTGGTTGTAGCAGCCTCTCCAGCACCCTCTGAAACTTACCTGAACCCCATCTCTCTACAGTGAAGTTCAAAAGTCCCTTCCGCCACCGGGGACTCTCCCTCCTGATTGGCTGTTACACATCCGTGGCACAGTTGGCATCCACGGCTGTCAATCAAAGGCAGTTAGCCAATCAGGAGAGAGAGGGGGCGGGGCCGAACAGCAGCTTTGTGTCTGAATGGAAACACGGAGCTGCAGCTCAGCTCGGGTGCCCCCATAGCAGGCTGCTTGCTGTGGAGGCACTCGATAGGAGGGAGGGGCCAGGAGCAGCGAAGAGGGACAAGAGAAGAGGAGGATCTGGGCTGCTCTGTGCAAAACCAACTTTTGATGTTCTGAATTAATAATGCCTATACATTTTCTTTATTTTCTACATTGAGCATCTCATCACTGGTTTAGCTAAACTTCTAAAACTACACTACACTGTGTTCTAGAAGAAGACTGTAAGCTTTAATGAGCAGTGCCCTCCGGTCCCTCTTATATTGAATTGTATGTAGCTGCTCTGGCTCCCTCTATTTTGTAAAGCGCTGTGCAAACTGATGGCGCTGTATAACTCCTGTATAGTAATACTAATATAAATTGCAGCTGCATGCACTGATGAAATGTCATCAGGGGCTGACTTTTGGCCAAGGGGGCAAGTACAAACCAGAGGCCCATGGTACAGCAACTTGGACCTCCTCCCACTCTCCCTCTTCCCGGGTTCCTCCTGACCCCCGCATTCCAGCCTGAAGCTCCACTCCAGCTACTCTCTACTCACTGACCAAATCCAGGTTCCTGACCTGGCCAGCAGGGGGTGGTTGGGGGGAGCTGGGACAGCAGGGTTGGAGCTGGCTGGGGGAGGAGAGTCTCCAGTGGGCCATGGAACTGGCCTCTGCTCAAACACACTTTACACCATCCATGCTGGCAGGGAGGCCTGTGCTCTGTCCTTGTCTTCAACCCACACTTAGTAGGTCAGCGGAAGAGATTTTTTAATTCTCTTCACCAGGAATCCTTTAGGCATGACTTTGGCAGAAGCAGTGCAGCCTTTTTATGGGGCATCAAAGCGGCCCAGGGGGAAATTGCCACCCTGCCCCAGTCATCCCCTGAATGTCATCATATAATATTCAGTTAGGTAATACAGTGTCTATGTGCATGAGATGCAGGAAAAGGCCATTCAGCATTTTTATTTGAGGTAGGTTGTTTTAATCTGTCATTTAGCAGCCGCCCACTTTACTATTATGGGGAGAGTACGCCATTCTCATCCTTGCATGTTATTATATGGATATTGTACCGTTTTTATGATATTTTGCCTTATGGTGTAATGAGCAATGAGGCTGTTATATTCTTGACTATTGTTATGTTTGTTTTTTCTCTTGAAAATCTAATAAAAAAACGATTGCAATTAAACTATCATTCAGTAAATGATCACTTACTTTCAGCAGATAGTAAGATATGACAACAGATGTAACACTGTACACATTTTAAGGTTAATTCTAAACACAGCAGAAATGTTCTAAACACAGCAGAAATGTTCTAAACACAGCAGAAATGTCCTATGACAATCCTACTTCCTTCTTTACTTTTTGCAAAACAGGATAAAGTAAACCTGGCCATCATTTGTCTTAGACTCTGCTCTGTGGAAAGAGGTGAAACAATGAATTTTTATAATTTAACCAGAATAATTAATGCCAATCAATTCCTAAAATATATTTAGCATTTAAAGGGGTTGTAAAGACTGAAGGTTTTTTACCTTCATGCATTCTATGCATGACGGCAAAGAAACTTCAGCATGCAGCTCCCCCTCAGCCCCCCCAATACTTACCTAAGCCCGATCTCAATCCAGTGATGTGCACAAGAGCTGAGGCTCTCCTGAGTCTCTACCTCCTCTTTGGCTGAGATGCAGCAGAAGGAGCCATTGGCAGTTAGGTGGAAGCAGGGATGTGTTCTTATGGACACAGAGAGCCAGTGTTCTGCTGAAAACTCCAACTTGCCAAAATCTCCAACCTTGTCACTTCGGGTGACTGTACAGCAGGGATAATTGGAGATTTCAGCGATTTGCTTTTTTCACAGACCACCAGCAGCCAATACAGTATGGTACACGACCAGTTGCCTCTTTACACAGAACACCCAATAAGGAGAAAAAATGTTGTCGCCCCTTTGAAGGGGGCCATGTTGTTGGTTAGTAGCGGGCGTTACTAACAATGTGCAGTCATTATAGCGTGTACCGTACTGTATTGGCTGCCAGTGGTCTGTGAAGACAGCAGCTTGTCGAAATCTGCAATTATTGGTGCTGTAGAGTCACCGGACGTTTCGTGGTTGGAGATTTCGGCAGGTTGGAGTTTTCGGCAGAACCCCGGCTCAGGAGAGATCATTCACAATTGCCCTCATGGCAAGCGGCTTGCTATGAAAAAATGAAAAAAACCCTTACAAACACTTTAAATACATTTTTATTCTACACTAAACTGTATCAGATTTAAGTATAAGTATATCTGTGTCAAGTGTTGGAGAAAATATCACACAATACAAACTAGGGATCGATCTATTATCGGCAAAGCCGATTATCGGAGGGCCGATATTCACTTTTACCAATATATCGGTATCGGCCCCGGAACTGGCCGATATTACCGATATTTGTGTATGTAATATTAGTGTATGTAGAATCCTAGCATCCACTTTATTAGTATTTTATATAATGTCCAGTGTCTGTTTTTATAATCTAATAGTGTGAAATACCTTAATTACATCGCTGCTCGGCTCTTCCGTGACCCCCAGCTGTCAGTGGGGGAGGAGAGAAGGACAGCAGAGCGGGAGATGTAATGAAGGTATTTCACACTATTCTAATCGAAATATACGGCACTTCTGTGTACACTGCAGAGGGGAGGGGCTGAGATCATCCTCTGACAGCTATGAGAGGAGAAAACAGCAGAGTGGGAGATTAGCAAGGAGAGCCCGGAGCAGCGATGTAATGAAGGTATTTCCCACTATTCTATTACAAAAACACACACTGGACATTATATAAAACTCTACTAAAGTGGATTCTAGGATTTTAATGACACTAAACTAGGTTCACACAGGATTCCTGTCAGGCAGGGAGGGAAGGGAAGACCGCACATTACAGATAAAAGACCTACCCCACATGTTCTGTACCAGATTTGTGTCAAAAACTTTATTTTTCGAAACTTTAAATGTACAAAATATCGGCCCATATCGGCCAATGCCAATACTTAGTGACCAAAATATCAGTATCGATATCGGCCCTGAAAAAGCCATATCAGTCTATCCCTAATACAAAATAATATTTAGAAGAGAAGCGTTTAGAAAAAGAGAACTGAGCCATAACTGGATTCATTTTAGTTAATGAAACCACTGTGTACCATGAACAATTGTCATGTTTTTACATAAACTACTGTATTGTTTTTTTTGCATCTCAGTGCTGCTGATCTCCTCCAGTCTCTTTCAGCGATTTTCTGTCTACATCTACTCAATCCAGCATTGCCTGCACATCAATGCCCTGGGCCTGCTCCCTGTCCCTGATAGTGACAACGATGAACTATACTTACACAACTTTTGTCTTCATGGCCATCTGTAGGCTGAAATAGGTCAAATAGGAGTGCATGTGACAGCACGATTGGAAGACAGTTGTCATTATAAAACAGAAGGGCCTTCAAGGCATGATCACCAGGTATTCATTTAATAAAAGCATTCACTTTAAAGTGTAAGTTCACCTTTTCAGAAAAAATGAAAAGTAGAACTGACACCAAATACCTCCCCAACCCCACCTCCGTGCCTCACTGTACTTACCTCTGTGGGTGATGAGCTGTCAGTCCCTGCAGAACTGCTGCAGCAGTATGGGGATTTAAATTCCCCGCTCTTCTCCTTCTTCTTTCTGTGTTTCTGGGATGGATCAAAGCTATTCTGATTGGTCAGTGCTGGCCCCAGAGGGAAGGTATAGTAAATTTTCCATAACTGCATGTTCTGAATTATTATTGCAGTGTTCACTCTTAGTCCTTGTATATACTTGTGGTTGTGAGGCAGTAAAAATATGTAGTTAAGCTGTGTTTTTACAGAGATGTACACATGCCAAAGAAAAAAAATTATCTCCCCTGTCAACTGAATGTTTGCTGTATCTTGCATCCATGTGCAGTGCATGCAGTTGCAGCGCAGTGGTGTGGGATAAAGCCTCATCACAGTCAGTCAAACCCCCTCTGAAAAGAGATCCACCACAGATCGCTTTATAGAGGGCTACTCCAGCGTAAATGAGCCCTCATAGTGATTTTGAAGTGACTCTCACATGTAACTGATATCTTATCTTAAAGAATTAAAACTAAAAAAAAAAAAAAAAAAATTAAAACTAAAACTAAAGAATTAATATTTATATTTATTTTTATTTTTATTCTCCCCCCTCCCCCCTTTTTTTTTTTTTTTTTTTTTTTTTAGTTTTAATTCTTTATTTTTGTCCTTCCCCTTTTATATATTTTTTTTCCTTCCTCTTTTTTTTCTTGTTCGTTTCTTTTCGTTTCTTCGTTTCTTTCTTTACCATATTCCTTTATTGTTTTATAATGATATGATGGTGTGCTATACAATTAGCTTATGTTTAAATGATAGGTCCCATGCTTAACATGATGTACATTCTGGTAGTAGAATCCCTGGTTTGTACCGCCTCTTCATCGTAATTAGTGCAGCTAGTGTGTATATATGACTGCGCTCTATCGGTATTTCAAGTCGTCTGAGGAAGGAGCGTTGTGCGCATGCTCCGAAACGCGTTACGTCATCATAGGTGGACAAGCGACTCACCGCTGTTCCTGGACTGATCCTGCTCCCCCATTGGACTCTATCGAGGCGGCGTCATCTCCCGGCTGCTGGTTCGGCTTTGAGGAAGAGAGCGCCATGCCACGGGGTTGAGAGAATAACAGGAGAAGCCCATACATTACCCACATGTAAGTGTGCTATGTTGTTGTTTAATAAATCGTGGTTGCATTACTGAGTGGCGCCTGTCCTTTCTTATTACATAGGTGATATTACAGTGATCAGTGATAAAAATATGCACTAGAGTATAAGAGTATAAGAGTATATTGATTGATTTGCGCAAAAGTTTTCATGTCTACAAACTAGGGGAAAGATTTATTTAATTTTTTTTTTTTTTTTTACTAGTAATGGCAGCGATCAGCGATTTTTAGCAGGACTGCGATAAATAATATGCACGGTTACTGTGATAATGACACCGGTTGGGAAGGGGTTAACATCAGGGGGGCAATCAAAGGGTTAAATGTGTGCCTAACCTGTGTTTCAGTGTAGTGGGAGAGGTGCTTTTACTAGTGGAAGGCATGGATTGGTGTCCCTGCTTTATAGGTACATAGGATCCGAGCCTTCCCTGCTGACAGAACGGCAATCTGCATTGTTTACATAGTCAGACTGCCTGCGTACCAAATGACCAGCGGGTGTCGGCAGAATTCGGGTCTGCAGGACCCACTGTGTAAATCCAAACAGTGAGCCAGGGGCAGTGCGCACTCGCGCCCAATACCCAGGAGTGCAGCATCACGTATATATACATGATCTGGGCAGTCATCGGGGGGGGGCGGGAGCCCATACACATGTAAGGGGCCCATGCATCCTGAGGGCCGGCTGTCTGGGCCCCAACCAACAAGACCAAGTTGTTCCTGCTATAGTAACCAGCAATTGCTAAAGTAGGATGCCAATGTTGCTTACTTAGTTCCAGCTGCAAGGGGATGGTGGAGTGATATAATTTGCACTCTGCCTCTCCCTGCAGACCGGATACTGGTTTGGGCGCCATGCCAGTCGCCATGCCAGTCCCAGCTCAGCCGCGTGTAGCCTGCAGGACTGCTTAGTGCTCACTATGGACTGTTCTGGGGACAATTTGTTAGACATCACAATGGTAATTTGATTGATAATGTTGCTGGATGTGGGCCTGTGCTGTGATTGTCTTTTTCCTGAATATATGGGGACATCTCTTAGCTGGATTGGATTTGTTTACATATATTAACCACTTCTGGACCAGGAGATTTTCTCCCTTAATTACCCGGCCATTTTTGGCACTGCGTTACTTTAAGCCACAATTGCACGGTCATGCAATGCTGTACCCAAATAAAACTGATGTCCTTTTTTCCCACAAATAGCGCTTTCTAGTGTGATTTCTAGTTTTTGCGCTATAAACCAAAAAAGAGCAACAATTCTGAAAAAAACCTATATTTCTTACTTTCTGCTATATAACATTCCCCCCAAAAAATGTAAAAATCAAATTTTTTCATAATTTTAGGCCAATTTGTATTCTGCTACATATCTTTTGTAAAAAAAATTAGGGGGTGTTTTCTAACTGTGGGCTTGTGAAATCAATACAGAGACCTGTGTTCCTAAATAGGAGGAACACAGGAGCGCTACATTGATTCGTGAGATTGCAACTGCAGACTACCATTCTCTCTTCACGGGGAGCGATCGCAGGAAGGTGGATCAGCTTCCTCGCTGGTGAGTAGGCCTGCCTCCGGTGGCGCGCATGCGCCCCCCAGGTTCGCTCCTGCGGACTGCCGTATAGGTACGCCGATTTGCGGTAACCTGCCGCTGTATAACTGAGGTGGCTGCTCGGCAAGTGGTTAGGTTGCAAGTATGTTAAAATAAAAGTGGGTGCACTGAAGGACACGGAGGGGTGGCCAGTGGGTGGATTCGGCGGGACAGCCAGTGGGTGGGCCCTGAGGAATGTTGGTGGTCAGGCCTAGCGGGGGGAACCAGGCCTAAAGTTGTGTAATTTCTGATGGCTTCCCTGTACGTGATCCTGCGCAGCGCGGCCGCCCTGTAGCAGTAAATATGCTATAGGGCAGTCGGCAAGCGGTTAAGATAAACACTGCAATAAAAACTCTGAAGACACACTCGCTAAAAATACATCACATCTTCCCTTTAAAAGGTGCTGTATTCCCAGGTGGATCCAGTCTTATTTACACAGGGATAAAACCTGTTGGTTGATCTGTAACTTTAAATACAGGAAGTAGACTCTCACACAAGCGTTAGCCCGCATTTAGTCTGCAGCTATAAGGCTCCATGCAAAGGGTGAATGACTTATATAACTCCTCACGACTCTTTCAATAATATCTTGGCACATTGGAAAAGCCATGCGAATTCTTACACTGGCTGTGAAGCGATGGGAGAGCATAAAAACAGATGAATCATTCATCTGTCATGCGTTTCAGTCTGATCCAGTCCGCCCTGTCCCTAATAAGGTCATAAACTACTTAGCCAGGAGAGCGCTGACCTAGTTTGTGCAAGAGGTTTGTAAGTTACTTCCCACTATACTGTATTATGTTAATGGCCTACACCACAGAGGCCTGGCTGCAGGAGTCACCAGTTCAGCAGACAGACAGTTCAGAGGTTTTCCTCTGCTTGTCATGCTAGGTGATGGGCACCGAGGAATTCCTGATGTTCTATTATCTGCTGACGGTGTATCAGTCCTTCCATGCCAGCTGAATAGCTGAGTTTGTTTCCGTTCCTCCAGACTAGAAGCATTGCTGACATTCTATAAACCTGGCCTTAATTTGCTCATGTCTGGATTGAATAGCTTGTAAGGACACAGGCCAGTATTCTGTCATAGAATAAACAGAACGTGCACATTACTAGTTCGTCACCAAAACTGAAGTGAGTCACATCGTCCGTGTCGCCATCGGTCTTTGATCACAGACAGCGTTTTGCTATAAGGGCGGTTTGAAAGATAATTAATTTTCTTAGAATCCAAAAGACATTTCCAGGATGTACAGACGAAGGAGGAGACATGCCTAAAACTCATATAGGGCCAGTTCACACCACATGCAGTCCAGTGCGTTTTTTTTTTTTTTTTTCTGCATCCAAAAAAGCATAGATAGTAGGTTATAAGGTTTTCAATGGCATAGTTCACACCAGTGCGGTCAGTTCCAGGGTGTTCTGGTTAAAAAAAAAAAAAAAGTAGAACATGCTACATTTTTTCTTCACTGGATTGTAATGATAAACGACAAAACGCACCAAAAACACACATGTTTTTAGGGCCAGTTCACACCATAGAAACACAGTCCAGATGACTTCCAGATTTTTTATATTTTTTTGCATGCGTGTTTTTGACGTGTTCCAGTGCGTTTTTGGTGCGTTTTAAATGCACTTCAGTTCATTTTTACCCCCCCCCCCTTTTTTCTTAACCTTAACCACTTCTGGACCACTTGTCGCATATATGCTGCAGCAGGCGGCCCTACTGCGCAAAATCACGTACATGTATATTATTATGTGCATGAGATGTCAGGGGTGCATGCCACCAGAGCGCTGCTCCCACTGTGACAGCAGGAGCCAATCAGCAGGTCCGGTAGCCGCCAATCAATTTTATTTTGGTACAGCGTTGCATGACCATCCAATTGTCAGTTAAAGTAAGGCAGTGCCGAATTGCAAAAAAATGGCCTGGTCATTAAGGGGGAAAACCTTCCAGTCCAGAAGTGGTTAAGGTTAAGAAAAAAGAGGGGGAAAGATACACTGAACCGCATCAAAAACGTACCAAAAAAGCATCAAAAACGCACTGGAATGCATCAAAAACGCATCAAAAACGTGCATGCAGAAAAGCACCTGGACTGCATTTTTATGGTGTGAACTGGCCCATAGAGCAATCATTTTCAATCACTGTCTGGGGAGACATATGCTATTCATAGACTTGACTTGTATACTACATTGCATAGGTTTTTAAAAACCAATCAGAATTTGGCTTATAAATATCACTGCACTTTATTCCAGTAATAAATATTAGTATTTTAACAGTAACACATTTCAGGTCTTGTGCCTGCTTCCCACTTTTTATGAGGTTTATAATCATAATTTTCTCTTATTTCAAGATTTTTAGGATGTGGCACATGATTTTGTATCTCGCTACGCCCCTGTTTTTTGCTGCATCAGGGTTGGCGTATTAGTCCTGTGTTGGCGTATTAGTCCTGTCCAATTATAATCATAAAGGTTGATGTCACCACAGCTGGATACACTGTAGATAAAGACAACTAGATTAACCACTTTACCACCGGAGGATTTTGCTGTCTTACGTCCAGGCCACTTTTTGCGATTCGGCACTGTGCGACTTTAACTGACAATTGCGCGGTCGTGCGAGGCCTACCCAAACGAAATTTACATCCTTTTTTTCCCACAAACAGAGCTTTCTTTTGGTGGTATTTGATCACCTGTGCGATTTTTAGTTTTTGCGCTATAAACAAAAAAATAGCGTAAATTTTGAAAAAATAACAATATTTTTCAAATTTTTTATATGAAATTCCCCCCCCCCCCCCCCCAAAAAATGTAAAAATCAAAATTTTTTAAAATTTTTGGCCAATTCGTTTTCTGCTACATATGTTTGGTAAAAAAAAAATCACAATAAGCGTATTTTGATTGGTTTGCACAAAAGTTATTGCGTTTACTAACTAAGGGAAAGATTTCTGTCGTTATTGGTGTTTTTTTTTTAACGAGTAATGGCGGCGATCTGCAATTTTTTTTGCGGGACTGTGACATTGAGGTGGACAGATCGGACCCTTGACTGACATTTTTGACACTTTTGGGGGTACCAGTGACATTACTACAGTAATCAGTGCTATAAATATGCACTGTTACTGTAAAAATGAAACGGGCAGGGAAGGGGTTAATTTTATTGGAGAGGGAGGGGTTAATGTATGCCTGGTGCTTACTAACATGTGTGGGGGGAGGTGACTGAGTGACACAGGGACAAATCGCGGGTTCAGCTACGCTGAACCCTGCAATCTGTCACTGTCTGTCACTTAGGAGATTCGCCCGCTTTGTTTACACAAGCGGGCGGATCTCCAAACTCGATTCCCCGACGATCGGGGAAGAGCAGCGGCGATCGGAGCCGCTCCTCCCCTGGCCCGGCTCCCGCTGTGAATGAATACAGCGGGAGCGAGCCTCCGGCGGCGCGCGCGCGCCGCCCACAAGGGGAGGAGTCCTAGGAGTAGGTCTACGTCGCTGGATGATAACTAACCACTTTGCCGCAGTAGAGCTCGAGTGAGCGGTCGGCAAGTGGTTAAAGTGGTTGTAAAGGCTAAAGGTATTTTTACCTTCTGTGTGCTGCTCTCCCCACAGCCCCCACCACCTTATTACTCACCTAAGCCCCCTCCCGATCCAGCAATGTTCATGAGAGTCTTGGTTGTCCCAAGACTCCTTATCCTCATTGGCTGAGACAGCAGTGGGAGCCTTTGGCTTCTACTGCAGTCAGTGAGCCAATGAGATAGCAGGGGGTGAGGCTGAGCCATAGCTCTATGTGTCTTAAAGACACAGAGCATGGCTCAGGAGCAAGCACGCACCAGTGCCCCCATAGTAAGTGGCTTGCAATTGGGGGGCACTGGTCAAGGGGAGGAGCACTGTCTTGGGACCTGAGAAGAGGAGAATTGGGGTCAACTTGTGCAAAAACACTAAGCACACAACACAGAGCAGGTGAGTTTTTTTTTTTAATCACTTTAATAAGGGGCATGAGGGGCAGTGAGCAGGGGAAAGATAAACGACATTAAATAGATTGTACCTTGGGCGGAGATGATTACTGGGGAAGGGTGGTTATACTATCACCAAATATAAATAATTCATATTGTAAACTTACTACAAACCGTTCACTTTATAGTCATTGCAAATAACAAGGTGCACCTGAAAGAGGTTTAACCCCTTTACAACAATAATCCACATATATGGAGCAGCAGGGTAGGTGGGCCTGTAACGTCCAGCTGCCACATATGTGTTGCTGTATTACTCTGGGGTGCTCTTCATCAGCACCCTCATAACTGTGACCTGTCACCACCAGCAGCTCATGCTAAACTACTGACAGCAGGCGCTAGGATGAGCTCCTCCTGACATAAAAACTGTGACTGTGCAGCCAATTACAGTGTGCATGATTTGGAGCCCCTCCTACCAGCTTTGGGCATCATGGCCCTCCTAAACGGCCAACCCCTGGCATTGGCAACAGGTTGACCACTGCATACAGAAAGACTTCTTTATAGTAAGGGCTGTAAAAATATGTAGACTTCCAGTTCTAGACTTCTTCATAAAAAGGCTGGATGTGTTTCTAATTGGACAAACTATGATTGGATATTAATATTTATCAGGGCTTTTTTTCTCAGAAAATAGGTGCAGTAACTCAACCATGGCCCCCCAAATTCCGCATGTCCCCCCCCCCCAAACACCCTCCAGACCGCACCACATAGTGGGTGTGGTCCAATTTCACTAACAGTGGGAGGGTATTAAAAGGGCATTAAATACCAGGAGTGCATTATGTACAGAGTTTGGGGGTGTGCTATGTGCAGAGTTTAGGGATGTGCTATGTGCAGAGTTTAGGGATGTGCTATGTGCAGAGTTTGGGGACGTGCTATGTGCAGAGTTTAGGGATGTGCTATGTGCAGAGTTTGGGGATGTGCTATGTGCAGAGATTGGGGATGTGCTATGTGCAGAGATTGGGGATGTGCTATGTGCAGAGTTTGGGGGTGTGCTATGTGCAGAGTTTGGGGATGTGCTATGTGCAGAGTTTAGGGGTGTGCTATGTTCAGAGTTTGGGGATGGGCTATGTACAGAGTTTGGGGTGTGCTATGTGCAGAGTTTAGGGATGTGCTATGTGCAGAGTTTGGGGATGTGCTATGTGCAGAGTTTGGGGATGTGCTATGTTCAGAGTTTGGGGATGGGCTATGTGCAGAGTTTGGGGTGTGCTATGTGCAGAGTTTAGGGATGTGTTATGTACAGAGTTTGGGGATGTGCCATGTGCAGAGTTTGGGGGTGTGCTATGTGCAGAGTTTGGGAGTGTGCCATGTGCAGAGTTTGGGGGTGTGCTATGTGCAGAGTTTGGGGATGTGCTATGTGCAGAGTTTAGGGATGTGCTATGTGCAGAGTTTGGGGATGTGCTATGTGCAGAGTTTGGGGATGGGCTATGTGCAGAGTTTGGGGATGGGCTATGTGCAGAGTTTGGGGGTGTGCTATGTGCAGAGTTTGGGGATGTGCTATGTGCAGAATTTGGGGATGTGCTATGTGCAGAGTTTGGGGATGTGCTATGTGCAGAGTTTAGGGATGTGCTATGTGCAGAGTTTAGGGATGTGCTATGTGCAGAGTTTAGGGATGTGCTATGTGCAGAGTTTGGGGGTGTGCTATGTGCAGAGTTTGGGGATGTGCTATGTGCAGAGTTTGGGGGTGTGCTATGTGCAGAGTTTGGGGATGGGCTATGTGCAGAGTTTGGGGGTGTGCTATGTGCAGAGTTTGGGGATGTGCTATGTGCAGAGTTTGGGGATGTGCTATGTGCAGAGTTTGGGGGTGTGCTATGTGAAGAGTTTGGGGATGTACTATGTGCAGAGTTTAGGGGTGTGCTATGTTCAGAGTTTGGGGATGGGCTATGTACAGAGTTTGGGGTGTGCTATGTGCAGAGTTTGGGGATGGGCTATGTGCAGAGTTTGGGGTGTGCTAGGTGCAGAGTTTAGGGATGTGTTATGTGCAGAGTTTGGGAGTGTGCTATGTGCAGAGTTTGTGGATGTGCTATGTGCAGAGTTTGGGGATGTGCTATGTGCAGAGTTTGGGGATGTGCTATGTGCAGAGTTTGGGGGTGTGCTATGTGCAGAGTTTAGGGATGTGCTATGTGCAGAGTTTAGGAATGTGCTATGTGCAGAGTTTGGGGATGTGCTATGTGCAGAGTTTGTGGATGTGCTATGTGCAGAGTTTGGGGATGTGCTATGTGCAGAGTTTGGAGATGTGCTATGTGCAGAGTTTGTGGATGTGCTATGTGCAGAGTTTGGGGATGTGCTATGTGCAGAGTTGGGGGGTGTGCTATGTGCAGAGTTTAGGGATGTGCTATGTGCAGAGTTTAGGGATGTGCTATGTGCAGAGTTTAGGGATGTGCTATGTGCAGAGTTTGGGGGTGTGCTATGTGCAGAGTATAGGGATGTGCTATGTGCAGACTTTAGGGATGGGGGTGTGCTATGTGCAGAGTTTGGGCGGATGTGCTATGTTCAGATTTTGGGGATGTGCTATGTGCAGAGTTTGGGGGTGTGCTATGTGCAGAGTTTAGGAATGTGCTATTTTCAGATTTTAGGGATGTGCTATGTGCAGAGTTTGGGGATGTGCTATGTGCAGAGTTTGTGGATGTGCTATGTGCAGAGTTTGGGGATGTGCTATGTGCAGAGTTTGTGGATGTGCTATGTGCAGAGTTTGGGGATGTGCTATGTGCAGAGTTGGGGGGTGTGCTATGTGCAGAGTTTAGGGATGTGCTATGTGCAGAGTTTAGGGATGTGCTATGTGCAGAGTTTAGGGATGTGCTATGTGCAGAGTTTAGGGATGTGCTATGTGCAGAGTTTAGGGATGTGCTATGTGCAGAGTTTGGGGGTGTGCTATGTGCAGAGTATAGGGATGTGCTATGTGCAGAGTTTAGGGATGGGGGTGTGCTATGTGCAGAGTTTGGGCGGATGTGCTATGTTCAGATTTTGGGGATGTGCTATGTGCAGAGTTTAGGAATGTGCTATTTTTAGATTTTGGGGGTGTGCTATGTGCAGAGTTTGGGGGTGTGCTATGTGCAGAGTTTAGGGATGTGCTATGTGCAGAGTTTAGGGATGTGCTATGTGCAGAGTTTAGGGGTGTGCTATGTGCAGAGTTTGGGGGTGTGCTATGTGCAGAGTTTAGGGATGTGCTATGTGCAGAGTTTAGGGATGTGCTATGTGCAGAGTTTAGGGGTGTGCTATGTGCAGAGTTTGGGGGTGTGCTATGTGCAGAGTTTAGGGATGTGCTATGTGCAGAGTTTAGGGATGTGCTATGTGCAGAGTTTGGGGGTGTGCTATGTGCAGAGTTTAGGGATGTGCTATGTGCAGAGTTTAGGGATGTGCTATGTGCAGAGTTGGGGGGTGTGCTATGTGCAGAGTTTAGGGATGTGCTATGTACAGAGTTTGGGGGTGCACTACAAACAGAATACAGAGTTCAGCCTTCTTTCACAGCTGCTTACCTCTGCATCCCCCATCCACATCTCACTTTCACCCCTTTTCAGCTCTAACCTCTGCATTCAACCCGAGTTCCACCAAATTCCAGCTGAAAAAAAGCACTGATATTAATAAAGATAACATTTGAAATTGTTGAGAAACTCATGCTTTATAATAGTTATTTTTAATGTAGGCAAAACTTTTTTTTTTTTTTTTTTTTGGATAGAGTATGTGATTTTTTGCCATCTGTCTTCAATTGAGAATATTTACCACTTCCTGTCCTAAAACAGGAAGTGAGAGGAAATCCCTGCAAATGAATGGAAAAACCTTGAGGACCCCCAGGTCACCAGAACTAGTGTCTCCATTGGAAGATTCCCCCTCTATTACTTTTTTGGGAAAAATCCCAAATTTGGGGTTTTCTTTTATTTTCACTTTCATTGATAATGGTGAACAGGACAACTAAAGAGGGTGAATCTCCCTAACGGGGCACAGACAGCAATACAAACCTGACAGGTGTTCTAATCCCTCCCCACGCTGTCCAAAACTAAAAACAAATTTTGCTTTTAGATATACAGTGCATCTGGAAAGTATTCACAGCGCTTCACTTTTTCCACATTTTGTTATGTTATAGCCTTATTCCAAAATAGTTTAAATTCAATATTTTCCTCAAAATTCTACAATCAATACCCCATATTGACACTGTGAAAGAAGTTTGTTTGAAATCTTTGCAAATTTATTAAAAAACGAAAAATTCACATATACATAAGTATTCACAGACTTTGCCATGACACTCAAAATTGAGCTCAGTTGCATCCTGTTTCCACTGATCATCCTTGAGATGTTTCTACAACTTGATTAGATTCCACTTGTGGTAAATCCAGTCGATTGGACATGATTTTGGAAAGGCACACATCAGTCTATATGAGGTCCCACTGTCAACAGTGCATGTTAGAGCACAAACCAAGCCATAAAGCGGGCCGCCTAGCCAAACTTAGTGATAAGGGGAGAAGGCCCATAACCCCTTCTGGAAGGATTTGTCCCCTTAATGACCAGGCCATTCTTTGCAAATCGGCACTGTGTTATTTTAACGGACAATTGTGCGGTCGTGCGACGCTATACCTAAATAAAATTTTCTTTTTTTTCCCACAAATAGAGCTTTCTTTTGGTGGTATTTGATCACCTGTGAGATTTGTTTTTTAATTTTTTTAGCGCTATAAGCAAAAAAAAAAGTGGCAAATTCTGAAAAAAAAAAAAACAATATTTTTCACCTTCTGCTATATAACATTCCAAAAAAAAGAATGTAAAGATCAAAAATGTTCATCCTTTTAGGCCAATTTGTATTCTGTTACATATTTTTGGTAACAAAAATCGCAATAAGCGTATTTTGATTGATTTGCACAAAAGTTATCGCGTCTACAAACTAGGGGAAAGGTTTATGTCATTTTTATTTATTTATTTTTTACTAGTAATGGCTGTGATCTGCAATTTTTAGTGGGACTGCGACATTACGGCGGACAGATCAGACCCCTAACTGACATTTTTGACACTTTTGGGGGGACCAGTGACATTACTACAGTAATCAGTGCTAAAAATATGCACTGTTGCTGTAATAATGACACTGGCAGGAAAGGGGTTAAGACAGTGGTGATCAAAAGGTTAAGTGTGAGCCTAGGGGGCGTGTTTTCTAACTGTGTGGGGGGGAGGGACTGAAATTACCACAGAGACCTGTGATCCTATATAGGAGGATAACAGGCGCTCTGTGATCATTTCAAAGAGAAATGTGGCAATCGCAGTCGCTGGCCCCATGGATCTGCATCCCCACTGCCTAGTGCCCCCAGCATCGCTCCCGGGAACCAACATACCCATACGTCGATTTGCGCAGCCGAACCAGCCTGCCACAGTATATCTGTGGCGGACGGTCGGCAAGTGGTTAAAAAGGGAGGTGACCAAGAACCCGATGGTCACTCTGACAGAGCTCCAGCATTTCTCTGTGGAGAGAGGAGAACCTTCCAGAGGAACAACCATCTCTGCAGCAGTCCACCAATCAAGCCTGTATGGTAGAGTGCCAGACAGAAGCCACTCCTTAGTAAAAGGCACATGACAGCCCACCTGGAGTTTGCCAAAAGGCACCTGAATGACCATGAGAAACAAAATTTTCTAGTCTGATGAAACAAAGATTGAACTCTTTGGCCTGAATGGGAAGCGTCATGTCTGGAGGAAACCTGGCAACGCACATCACCTAGCCAATACCATCCCTACAGTGAAGAATGGTGATGGCCGCATCATGCTGTGGGGATGTTTTTCAGTGGTAGGAAGTGAGAGACTAGTCAGGATTGAGGGAATGATGAATGCAGCAATGTACATAGATATCCTTGATGAAAACCTGCTCCAGTGCACTCTGGACCTCAGACTGGGGCGAAAGTTCATCTTCCAACAGGACAAGAACCCTAAGCACACAGCCAAAAAAACAAAGAAGTGGCTATGGGACAACTCTGTGAATGTCCTTGAGTGGCCCAGCCAGAGCCCAGATTTCAACCCGATTGAACATCTCTAAGGAGATCTGGAAATGGCTGTGCACCGACGCTCCCCATCCAACCTGGTGGAGCCTGAGAGATCCTGCAAAGCAGAATGGGAGAAATTGCCCAAAAATAGGTGTGCCAAGCTTGTAGCATCATAGTCAAAAAGACTTAAGGCTGTAGGCGTCAAAGGTGTTTCATTAAAGTATTGAGCAAAGGCTGTGAATACTTATGTACATGTGATTTTTTTTTTCCTTTTTTATTTTTTAAAAAATTTGCAAAGATTTCAAACGAACTTCTTTAATGTTGTCATTATGGAGTATTGTTTGTAGAGTCTTGAGGAAAATTATAAATTTAATCCATTTTGGATCAAGGCTGTAACATAACAAAATGTGGGAAAAGTGAAGCACTGTGAATACTTTCTGGATGCACTGTACTTTAACTTTGGATCCACTGGGAGTTTGTGGTTTTAACCACTTCAAGACAGGGCATTTTCACCTACTTCCCGCCCAGGTCAATTTTCAGCTTTTAGCGCTGTTGCATTTTGAATGACAATTTCGTGGTCATGCAACACTGTACCTACACCAAATTTATGTCATTTTCCCCCTACAAATAGAGCTTTCTTTTGGTGGTATTTGATCACCGCAAGGTTTTTTCTTTTTTGCTAAACAAATAAAAAAAAGACCGAAAAGTTTGAAAAATAAAAATTTTTTTTTGTTTATGTTATACAGTTTTGTAAATAAATAAGTTTTTTCCTGCATTGATGAGGCTGCACTGACAGGCATTGATGAGGAGGCACTGATGGGGTGGCACTGATGGGGTGGCACTGATAGGCGGCACTGATGGGCACTGATATGTGGCACTGATAAGTAGCACTGATATGCAGCTTTGGTGGGCACTGATAGGCGGCATTGATGGGCACTGATGGGCACTGATAGGCGGCACTGATGAGCACTAATGGGCACTGATAGGCAGCACTGGTGGGCACTTATGGGCACTGATAGGCGGCACTGATCGGCACTGATGGGCGGCACTGATGGGCACTAATGGGCACTGATAGGCGGCACTTGTGGGCAATAATGGGCACTGGTGGGTGGCATTGAGAGATGGCAATGATGGGCACTGGTGAGCAGCACTGATGGGGATGGCACTGGTGGGCAGCACTGATGGGGAGGGCACTGGTGGGCTTCCTGAGCCCTGATTGCCATCCCTGGTGGCCATAGTGGGCATCCCTGGGGTCATGGGTGGGCATCCCTGGGGTCATGGGTGGGCATCCCTGGTGGTTCTAGTGGCACCCCCCCCCCGAGGGTCTGCACTGGTAATCAATGATCTGATTACCAGTGCAGACCCCCCCCCCCCTGTCAGGAGAGCCGCAGATCGGCGCTCCTTTACCTGTGCCTGTCAGGCACGTACTGAGGAAAGCCGATCAACGGCTCTTCCTGTTTACTATATGACCAGCCGTGATTGGCTGGTCACATGGTAAAGAGCCTACGTCAGTAGGCTCTTTACCGAGATCGGAGATGCGGTGTGTCAGTGTGACACGCCGCATCACCGATCGCCGCTCTGCGCGCCCCCGGGGGTGCGGGCAGAGCGCCTTATCCTGCCGCCGTCATATGACGTCCGGTCGGGATAATGTAACTACTTTCCCAACGTCAATCGCCAATAGGGCGGGCAGGAAGTGGTTAAGAATGCAGGGGTTTTTTATTTGAGGATTAGTTTTATTTGGGGATTAGTTAAACTTGACGGAGGAGCCTTTATTCAACCTGAATATACAACGTTTATCTGATAAACATGCTTCCGTATATACAGTACTTCAGATTTAGACTGTACTTGTTTCAAGTATGTACTTGCTAATAATAGATAGTTCAGTTTGTAAGCTAAATATTACATGTACTGCCTGAGAAGGGTCTAGCAGGAAAAGAGCAGAAGGATGGACTTGAAGAGATTCAACGCTAGGTCCATCTTGCCCAAGTGCTCCTTTAAAGGCCATATGGACCCATGTGTATGTAGGGCATCCACATGGAGAAACACCTTCCTAAGGAAACTGCATCTTACCTGCTGGGGAAATTATACGGCACCTGTCACTTTACATCTGATGGAGCATAGTTGTTCTCCAATATGTGTAGAAATGTTGTTTGTCACTTCACCAAAGAATGATGGCATGAAACAGAATTTATTGTAAAGTAATCCATGCATCCTCTAAGGTATAGCTGCCAATTTCCATTCAGAATGACAGCTTAATGATTTAGAAACTAGTAAATCATGGACAAATGCATAGCAATGGTTCTTTGTCAATATTTAAAACAATATGGGATCCTTGAATAGCAATGACAACACATGAAATTGATATAAACAAATTACATAACATTTGTCAACCATTTGCTGTCATAAAGGTGTGTTTGAAATGTAAATTTGCTTTCAAACTGAACAAATAAGCCTATACAAACATATTGTACTATAAATATTGTTAGGTAAATGAAACCTAGAATGGCAGATATTATCTGTTTCAAACAAGATAGAGATGATAGGATCCAAGTAATTCTCCCTGTTTTCTCTTGTGGGAGTTGAGATTGGCCAATATAATGTATTTTTTTTACTTTTTTAAATAGTGTTTAATTAATAAAAAAGCATGTTGATGTAAGCATAGTTAACTTACTCCCACTTAGGTGGAGAATAGAAAGCTGGCTACTCCTTAATGTTCTATGGTATGGTAAATGCGATTATTTCCCCTTTCATTAAAGTAAATAAGAAGGATGAAAAGAAGCTGCTAAGCATTATGCATTAAAAAGAGCATTAGAAATAAAATTCTAACCCGATTTCCTATGTTTACCCAATCAAGTTTATAAATTATTTGAAGGAATATTCTAGGTCCTGGGCTATATTTTTCTACATGGAGGAAAAAAACAGCCAAGATTAATGTTTCATATACAAAATAGAGTAGCGCAAAGAATCTCTATAGTGTAGTAAGCTTCAGCGCATTTGCTAATTAAAAAAGTAATGCATTAAATTTACAAATGAAATGCCAGAAGAAGCAAGCTTTGAACAGCAAAACATTCTGCAGATCAAGTCCTTCAAAGCTGTAAAGCAACTGCCATGGCCATGGGTAAAGAACCATGGGTCTCAGCTCATGGCCAGGACAGTCACTTTACTGCTCAGAGGGGTTGGACGTGCAGGGCCTTTTATGCCCCGTACACATGTTCAGATAATCAGACGACAAAACTCGCTTTAGACCTGATCTTACGATAATCTGATCGTTAGTACACAGCTTTTGACAGCCGATCACGACAGTTGGTCCAACAAAACCTGAAGGGACAAACAGGAAAACTTCTGTCGTACGACAGCCTCACGAACGACAATCGTTTCATCAGTACATCAGTGCGCCCGCTAAAAATCGATCGACAAAGACCGCGCATGCTCAGAAACACTAAAATAGCCCCGAAAAAGCCTGGCTGCCATTGTTTTTGTTTTGCACCATCTGATACATAGCTAAGCAACCAGGAAGCTTTTCCAGAATCGTACGACAAAAATCATACGCTTTGTACGCATTGTTAAATTTGATTTTAGTATCATGCAACAAAATGCGAACGATAAGTCATCCGATTATCTAAAGGTGTGTACGGGGCATTATTGTTCAATTCTTTCTTCTGGCATTAGGATTGTGAATGCAATTTATCAATCTTTTAATTATGAAATTTTCTAATGCTTACTACACAATGGACTTTTTTTGCGCTACTTACTTTTGTCTTGTTCACTAGATGGTATTGGAGCTCCCACTTCTCTCCAAAAAGGGTCAGCAGCAAAATCTTCTGTAGTTTGCTGTTTGATGATCTATATTTGGGCACAGGACTACTTCTGTCACTTTAATACATTGCATACAGTATATGTTTATTTTTGTGTTTATGCTGAATCATATTATTTCCCTGTTATTATTTATTACTATTGTTTTTGTTATAGAATTATTTTTGTGTCTAATGAAGATAACTGTTTGAAGAAACAAAATAAATGTATAAATTTACTATTTGAGTAGTGGAACTGAGAAAGCTGTTTTCCCCCACTCTGACTGTATAACAGAAACAAACAATACATTTGTAACCTTTTCTAGTTCAATACTTTTTATTAAAAGCTTTACATGGTAAACAAAGAAACAGTATCGGTTACATGCATCAGAAATGGTAACATCCAGGTTTGCCTAGTCCATGAGTTATTGACAAGGTTCAATATTATTGTTATCCACTGCAATACAGATTTCAGTATACATAAAAGCTTGATACTTAGTAGTATAATGGCTCTCATTGTACATACCGTGTTTCCCCAAAAATAAGACTAGGTCTTATATTAATTTTAGGTACATAAAATGCATTAGGGCTTATTTTTGGGAGAAATCTTATTTATCCCCTGTCTTCTCTCCCCCTCTCCCTCCCTGTCAGCAAAGGAGTCAACATCCCTGTGATCTCTAAAATAAACTCTAAAGTCCTTGTAAATCATTTAATCTGCTCTGTAAATGGATTATATAATGTCCAGTGTGTGTCTTTATGTAATGTTATAGAAAATACCTTACACAAAAATAAGAAAACACCCCGCGCCCCTATAGCACACCAGCAGCTAACTCAAAAAACACTGGGCAGTTTAGGAGGTATATATAGACATATGAGTAGCGCTAGTTAGTATCCACACAGAAAACACAAGAAACTAAAAGTCCACGTAAAAAATATATAATGCAGGTTGCAAGGGATGCAGATTAATAGATCAGTGGATTCTTCACCCAGGTGCTTGACCGATTATAAACGTGACAGACCCAGCCACCACACACTGACTCTTACTGAATGGCTAGAGGAGTACAGCAGTAAGCAGTTAAGGGACCGCTACAACCCCCTTCACAAGCACTAGGCTCCCCAGGGACATCCACTGTATATAATCACCGCCTCCAACCTCCAGGCTTGTTTATAGAGATCCACATACAATATAAAGGCCCGATCCTCTTGTGGTATCTTGGTGGATCAACAACCTCCGCACAGGGCCGCTCTATATCCTCCCGGCCGGGTGATAGGCTGTATATCAGAAGGTGTATGAGGAGAGGATCCCGGATAGCAATAAACAGCCGAGCCCGGGGCTGGAGAAAGTCTTCACTCTGGCTGAGAGAAGACTTTCTCCTGGCACTAATCCTTATTTGATCTGGATTCTTCCAATCTGGTTCACACACCTCTGTCAGTGACCCTTTTTGTTTTAAGTTATATTTCCCTAGATATGCTCATCTTATTTATTAATGGCTTGTATTTAGTTGGCAAATGTAAATGAACCCTTACTGTTCAGAGGCTGCTTTTACACTGATGTGCTGCAGTTTACCCACACAGTGTATTATATCCTGCAGGTGTGGTGCACTTCCTGAAAGTGCATCAAAACTCCTGCATTCAGAAAGTGAACCAAACCTACATGATATAATAGAAGTCTATGGCTAAGTGCAAAAAACCTGCGGGAAAGCTGCAGGTATACTGTACTGCACGCACGGTGTGGGTAAACCGCAGCACATATGTGTGAAAGCAGCCCTTTACTATTATGCCCAGTGTCCTGCTTCACATTGACTTGAAGATCTCCTCTTTCCTGCTGCTGGCACCACTCTGGAGTCCACTAGCCACGATAAGAAGTGGAACGCAATTGGTATCACTCTGTATCACTCCGCATGGGACAGGAGCTAGCACTTCAAAGGAGGCATTAGTTTATGCAGCTTTTGCTTCCTACTACAGCTCCAACTTTACAAGTAGTCCCTCTGCATTGCACTCTGCTTGATGCTCTGGGATGGCAGGTCAGCAAGTTCAGACCGTGAATTACCAGTCTCCTATCCACGATCTTCTGGTAGATACAGATCTACAAGTTGCTGACCCCTGATCTAGCCTGTGCTATTACTCAGTAATTCAGCATCATCCATAGCTAGCAGGTTGGGTTGTTCTTGATAGCACTTGTCCCGGTTCTGACCTGGTGCTGACCATTCTTGATGAATTGCACAATCCTTCTTGCTTACAGTATTTTTCTGGAACTGTCTTTTCCATATATGACTTCTATGGTATAATTTATGTTATTCTACCATTTGTCCCTTTTTGACAAATTGGATACTTTATTTCTGAATAAAGAATTTGAAAAAAAAAAAAAAACATTGCAGGGATTCAGATATCCCTTTTTCTGAGTGCACATCCTCTCAGCGCTGTTCATAGAACTGTTGCATGCTGTGAGCCATTGCTTCCACAACCATACTGCTGTCATTTAGCACATCATGGTAGGTTAGACTACATGTAGCAGTAACCTAGTTCCTAAATAAAATCTCCTAATACTGTATTGTCAAGTCAACACTGACTAACCAACCATCTTGGTTGGTATACCTACCAACCACCACCTTTTCCAGACCATGCCTAAATATATTTATTTTATATAAAAGAAAAAAAATCTCTTTTTACCTTCATGATTTGCTCCCTCCCTGTCTAAGACATAAAAATCACAATTCTTACTTAATTCTGTCTCCAACCTATTGTTCTAGGTAGAATTACTTGGTGATATTGTCTTTTGATGTTGCTACAACCTGGAAAAAGTCTTAAAATAATTCTGGTTTTGTCATGTCCTTCATCATAAATAACTCCCTGCTGCTGTGCTGATCCTGCACAAAAGTAAAGAAAATCCTCAATCCAAGTTGCTGATGGTGGGAACAATCTATAAAATAAAATATTCTATTTTTGCCTTGTTCTTATTGCTAAAGCCTAGTACACATGATCACAAAATCGGACGTAAAAGAGATTTCAGATGAACTGTCATGATTGCCTTTCGAGAGGCAATCATGACAGTTCATCTGAAATTATCCAAAGGGACTAACACAATTTTTTTTTTCTAATGATATCAGATTGCATGATTTTCGTTTAATCAGTACAGTGTTTGTCTGAAAACAATCGGAAGAGTAAGGCCCCCTTCACATGGGTGGTTGTTGTGCCGTTGGTAAAAGCACAAAAGACTATTCACAATTGTACATTGCGATTATGTGCGGTTACTTGCGTTTAGTTGCGGTAGTAAATTCTTGCCTTTTGTATAGCAACTGTTTACTTAATTTTTTTCTTTGTGCTGCGATTAACTGCATTTATATACAGTTAGCTGTGGTACATCACTCCTGGACGCTGTCAACTTTATTTTTCCTAAATGTACAAAACCGTATGTTATGAAAACGTTGCTAAACGCAGTGTGTGAATGGGACCATAGGGATACATTTTCTGCATTTAGCTGCGGTAAATAAGTTCCTCTTTCCGCAGCTAAATGCTGAATTCTAACCGTTTGTGTGAAAGAGGCCTAAAATCACACATGCTTGGAAACAAAAGAATACATTACGATACAATACATCTCTTCCGAAGTTGTATTCTGTCATAGGAGAATTTATGTAAGTTTTGTAACCTCTTCATTTTCGATATAAGACTAGCATGCAAAAAAAAATAAAAAGTTGACGATCGTTCATCCAATATTCTCATTGTGTGTACGAGGCTTTAGCCTGCATATCAAGTTGGTTCATCATGCTGGTCTTTGAACTCCACAGGAAGATAAGGATAGAAAAGCATTCAACTATTGTCTTCTATTATTGTTTTCTTAGTAATCAGCCCATGCCAAACTGTTTATGGTACTGAGGTCTGTGATGTGGTGCTAGTGCACCCCAGGAAAAGAATCCTGTGGTTATTTTCTCTTTTTTATTTGGGGAGCTCTGGTGTACTGAAAGACATGCTGGATTTAAACATATAAGATGTAAGTGTTTGTCTTACATCTTATACGCATCTCTATTATGTACTATCCATGTACTATGAAGCTGTCACTCTTTGCAGCTGAATTTCCAAAATATCTGTTTAATCTATATTTAGGAATCTAGTCTGGGAGTTTAGAAAAATAATAATTTGGATTTTTAATAGAAAAAGAACAGCCTGGTGAAGATATTTTCTGAATGGAGTCTGTAAGAGCAGGCAGAATGTCAATTATGTTGCAAGTGAATGTGCAAAACTGAAATACTGGTTTTTAGATAGAGTTGAGCGATAAATATTCAGGAGTGCTTTATTATAGATTGTTTTATTCAGAGCAAAGTAACGGTCTCTTTAAATCCTGCAAATCCATACCTGTGTTACCTGCTATTTTGTGGCTCTATTAGAGCTACTGTAAAATACTTAGTGCTTCCTGATATGGGAGAGCCTGTGACTTTCTCCCATAAGGTGGCCAAATGCCATGACTGAACATCATTGCGTAATAAGGAGGGCATCATCCACCTAGTATAAGCTCCAACATCATTTTATACATAGCTTACACAGGGTTAGGACAGCAGAGGAACAAAGTGGCTGGAGATAATCGGACAGGTTATAAGTGCGTCGGGGTGTCTGAAAAGGGTCGGGTCTTTACCACTTAAGCCCCAGAGGATTTGGCTGCTCAAAGACCAGGGCCCCTATTTTGCGAATCGGGACTGCGTGAATTTAACGGACAATTGCACGGTCGTGCGACGCTGTACCCAAATAAAATTGACGTCCTTTTTTCCCACAAACAGAGCTTTCTTTTGGTGGTATTTGATCACCTGTGTGATTTTTACTTTTTGCGCTATAAACAAAAAAAGAGCGACAATTTTGAAAAAATAACAATATTTTTCACATTTTTTTATATGAAATTCCCCCCAAAAAAATGTAAAAATCAAAATGTTTTAACATTTTAGGCCAATTTGTTTTCCGCTACATATTTTTGGTGAAAAAAATCGCAACAAGCATATTTTGATTGGTTTGCGCAAAAGTTATTGCGTTTACTAACTACGGGAAAGATTTATGTAATTTTTATTGTTTTTTTTAAAACTAGTAATGGCGGCGATCTGCGTTTTTTTTTTTTGCGGGACTGCGACTTTGCGGCGGACAGATCGGACCCTTGACTGACATTTTTGACACTTTTGGGGGGACCAGTGACATTACTACAGTAATCAGTGCTATACATATGCACTGTTACTGTAAAAATGACACTGGCTGGCAGGGAAGGGGTTAACTTTATTAGAGAGCCAGGGGTTAAGTGTGTCCCTAGGGGTGTGCTTCTAACTGTAAAGGGGTGTGGCTTTTGATGTAACCACAGAGACATACGATCCTACATAGCAGGATCATATGATCTCTGCTGTTACATCAGGGAGAATGACAGGCGGCTTTGTTTACATCAGCCGCCTGCCTTTCTCCCTCTCCAGCGGGAGATCGCGAGTGACCGCCGGTCACTCGTGCGGGGATGGCCGTGAACGAGCGGGGGCGAGCCTCTGGTGGCGTGCGCTCGCCCCCCTATTGGCTCATGGGTGAGTGACGTACCCATACGTCACTTTGCCTGCACGGGGCTGACCGTCGCAGTATATGTATTTGCGGCGGTCGGCAAGTGGTTAAAGAGTCTCTGTCATTTTGCCATGAATGGGCAAATCAACAGTCTCTTTAAAGCCCAATTCCAATTTTATTTTTAAAAATCCACCCTTGCAATGGGGATCCCTGCACTGCAAGGGTTAAAGTGATTGTAAAGTTTTTTTTTTTAAATAACAAACACGTGATACTTACCTGCTCTGTGCAGTTGGTTTTGAAGAGGGCAGCCTGGATCCTCCTCTTCTCGGGTCTCTCTTTGGCTCTCTTGGCTCCTCCCTCCTATTAAGTGCCCCCACAGCAAGCAGCTTGCTATAGGGGCACCCGAGTCGAGCTGCAGCTACGTGTTTCCATTCAGACACAGGGCTGCAGTTCAGCCCCACCCCCTCTCTCTCCTGATTGGCTAACATACTTTGATTGACAGCCATGGGAGCCAATGGCGCCACACTGCTGTGTCCCAGACAATCAGGAGGGAGAGTGGAGGGAGGGAGAGTGGCCAAGGAACTCATGGATATCGCTGGATAGAGATGGGGCTTAGGTAAGTATTAGGGGGTGCTTGAGAGGCTGCTGCACACAGAAGGCCTTTTATCTTAATGCATAAAAGGCATTAAGATAAAAAAAAACTTCTGATTTTACAACTCCTTTAAATGCTCATTATGTTTAGGGATGCTCCTTGCTCCAGCAGGGTCCCTCCAGTGCTGCGACCAATCCCTTGGAGCCTGCTCTCCACGCTGCAACAGCCTCTGGTTGCAAGCAATGTACAATGAAGGGTTAATGTCCATGTATTGTATGTGATGATGCCAAGGCTTCACCCACAGCCTTGAGCTTTGGGTAGAGAAGAAGAGCACTGGAGTATATTAACCTCAAGACATAATAAGCATTTAAAACTGTGTGGAGGGACACCACTGCAAGGGTGGAGTTTTTAAAATTCCTAGAGTTGGGCTTCGGGTATTATTCATATATTCGTATTTCAAAAGGCATACATTTACAGCATTGTGTTGTTCTTTATTTTTTACTTATTTATAACAAATTAGAATACTTTAAATCAAAGAAGTTGCATATATTAAAACCTCAGTAACTTGCCATTTATTACACTAGTGATAATAGTGGTGCAGTGAACTTTACCGAAGTTTGGATGCTGAATCCAATCCCCATTGAAATCAATGGGAGCTGAATCCTAAACTGGATATTCACGAACAGTTTTTTTTTCCACTGAACCAGCGGCCTGAATGAAAAAAAAACTGACAGATTTATGCATCCACACAAGCGATGTGGATGCGGGAATCTCTCCTGCTGAGCTTTTGTATTCTTACAGTGGGAACTCCCCATCCCCGTAAGAATAAATAGATCAGGTCTGCAGCCATTTGTTTTCATGCACTGATAATCCTACCGCTGCCACCAATATGTGATGGTGGCGGGTATCAAACCCCTGGCCTTCTCATCCAACTCGTGACCAAAGACCAAGCAATCCCACACCCTGCCGTCACTTACGTAACAATGCCACTCTCAGCTCCACCCAGCACACAGATTGTCCAGCTTGCAGGACCACAAACTAGATGCCAGCAGACTGAGAGCGATTGTCACCGGGCTAATTAAACAATTAACCCTTTCTCTGCCACCACCTCTACGTTATAATGAGCCCAGAGGACACTCGTAATTTTAGAAATATCAATTATGACTTTAGAATAATCATCCGTAACACGCTCTGTCACATGCAGACAGGAATGTCCGGAGGATTTATCCTAACAGTAGCCCTCTCAGGAGGCAGGTTCTTTTGGGTCAGTTTGCATTTAAGAGCTTAGAGACAAAGTTAACACTTTTTAAAATAAGGTTTAATTATAAGAAAGGTTAAAATTGGTGCGAATAAAAAAATATTTACAGAAAAATGGGTTACAAAGAAATAGAGACACACTACAGCAATTCAGAAGAATAGATAAGAATTAGAAATGTAATACTTGCATTCAAAAAGAGTCCTGGTATTATCTTAGTTTCAGAAGCTGAACATGATCGGTCCTCCAGCGTGATGTTTTTGCTGTGATGGTAAGGTGAGAACTGAACTCTCTATCAGTTCCTGTCCTTTTCTCTGACCCTCCAGGGGGTGTCACCAGAAGTACTTGGCCAATAGGCTGTGGGTCCATGGGCGGTCCCCCTGGAGGCTCACACATGCTAAGACACATCCCGTTTAGACAGATTATTAAAATAACTCATATTTGGAATATGTAATGGTTACATGCTTGAAACCGATATTTTATGGTACGGTTTTGAATCTGCCTTTTCACAGACACTAAACATGGGTTATCTAGGAATAACCTCTGACCTGTCAGGCATATGATCGCTAGCTTGTCTCCCCTAGCAACGACAGTGATCAAGTTTGATCTTAATTCAATCGGTATTTCATCTGGCATTCAAATATATATTTTCTAGAGACATATCTTTCTTGTGTATAAAGTTAGGACGTTTGGGGTTCACGGTGGTCATTTTCCGAATGACCCTTTGCTGACCCTTTGCTGTGGAATTTACCAGACAGCTTCCCTGGCCATCTGCTCAGATTACGACAGGCTTCTGACCAGGCAGAGACAGTGTGGCTAGCATCCGTCTGCTTGTTTATGATAAAGGTGTGAAAAGTGTCAGCTGCGCAGGAACCTAGCATTCCGTGACCCAGGGGGTGATTAACACTGCCAAAAGGGCTGGGGGATGAGGGCTGGTAAGAAATGACCCATTTGGTTTTCAACACTGTCAGCTAAGCTTGAAACACAAGATGGATGCTTGCGACAGCGTTGGAACGAAATGGCTGCCTGACAAACTACCATTACACCTCCCCTTCTTGTGGGCGCATAGGCGGGAATTGCAATTTCCCGCCTAACGCAACTGACTCCCGTGGGTTCGTTTTGTCACGACAAACCAGCAGCATTGCCGTGGGTGCTGCCTTTCTTCTGCTGGGTGATAGAGGCTACTCCCCTGGGGAGCAGCTTCCAGCTCAAATAGAGGATGAGAGTTTCCTCTCCTTTCGCATCCCTCTGGCCTAGGGCTGCCTCTGGCCCAAAGGTAATGGCCTCGGGTTGTGCCGGGACTGGGCGTTTAAATTCCGGGCCCCATGTCCCAGGTGCACGGACCAGTACCTCCATCAGGGCCGGATGGTCCTTCTGACACACTGGTGTCAAGGAGGCCAGTCTAACCAGGGTACCGTTGGGTTGGTCAGTCACAGGTTCAGCTGAGCCACTATCATCGCACCCCAGCATCCACCTGTGCCCAGCTGTACCCAGGAATGATGTAACCAAAGTTGTGGTTTGAGGAGTAGGCCAGGTCCTGGTATTCTCAGTTCCAGATCTCTGGGTGCCTACTACTCCCTGCTGTTCCCAGTACAAAACCGCTGACAGGTCCATCTGACAGTTACTATGCAGAACTGTCAAACTAGGCCGTGCCAGAACGTTTGGGACTGTGGACAGGAGCTCTGGGTGTTCCACCCAGACAGGGCCGAACACTACCAGGCCCCTAAAGCAGGCCACTGCACCAGGTTCAAGCTCTCCCCGTGGATCACACATGACCCTTAGGGAGGTGTCTGATGCGTTCCCAACCCCATCTAACATTGCCGTACCCCCCCTCTCTCCCCTTTAGAATAAACAGATCAGTGCTGCACCCATTGACTGCTTGCGGTGATCAAATACTGGTTTTCCTGCAGGACTGCTCGACAGAACCTGGACTAGCGACTGGCTTTTGTTCAATAGGGAGAGGAATACACACACATTCAGAAATGTTTTAAGTTTTCTGCTGAACCATCCAAATTTCAATACATTTACTGTATATCCCACTTTAGAAGCCAGTAATGACTGTTTTCTTGGTTACCGGGTAATGGATTGTCAAACAAATGGCCATGGGAAGGGGGTAGGGGGGCAAGGGGTGGCTGCTGGTTACTGTCCAACGGGAAAACATCCCAGTGCAATAAAAAGTTTTAAAAATTCCATTTGGCAGGGAGCACAAGGGGCCTTGCCTTGTTTTTGATTCCTGTATGTGAAACCTGTGAAGACACATTTATTTTTGTGAGAGGAGTGGTGTATAAAGTCACTGAGGGGGTATCATCCCCTGGTGATATCAAGCGTGGAGGAACTCCAGAGCCACTGTGGACCCCTTTATGATAACATACATTACATGACTTACCTGTAGCGGGTGGTCATGTACAGTTGGTGAGTTCTCTGGTGTGGTCAATCACTAGAACACTTTGTAGAAGACATCCAACACTGTTTTGAAGAAAATTTGCACAGCACTATAGCACTTTTTGGTGTTTATTACACACTTATAAGAGACTATTATATTGCTCAGACATTTTATAGAGTTTGTATATATTTTGCTGTGCTTTTTGTAAAGTACATACTTGCATGTTTTGTTTTTAGGGGACACAGGTAACAGGTAGGAGGTCAGTGATGTACAATTGCTAAAAAAAAAAACCTGCTTTATTTTTTACATAAAAATAAATACATAAAAACACACATTTGTGCAAATCATTTGTAGCACCCTACAGGTAGGTGCTAGGTAAATGCATAGTGGGCCTTGTCTGCCTAACAGCAGGGCCATGATTTCTTTTTGGTTAGGGTGTCATGGCTCTCAGGTGTTTCTGCTGAGGGGGGAGTATCCCCACTGGCCATGTGAGAGGTTTCTCATGGGGCAATGGAGGAAACCCAATCAGGGACACATTCGGGCTTGTAACTACCCCAGAAGGCAGATTCTGCTGCAGAGGATTCTGGGAGTGGGTATAAGTTTGAGGGGAGTGCATGACTCAGCGTCTTTGGCGGGAAGCAGAGTCTCAGGAGGAAGAGTACGGCTGTCTCTCCTCCTGTCAGAGGAAGTGGATGTCTCTGGGTGCTGCCTGAGAATCCAGAGGGTGCTGAGTTGAGCTGAAGGGGATCCAGTGTGCCGAGAACCAGCAGAGAGAGAGAGGGGTCCAGTCCCAGGAAAGCCTACAAAGGTCGTGAGTACTGTGGATTGCCCCTGGGGGTCTGCCTAGTGTCAGAGGGGACCACTCCGGAGAAGGTTCTGGGATCCAAGAGTCAGCTAGCTGTAAAGGGGGTGCCTGGTCGGAGGACCCTGAAGTAGTAGAGGGGGTACCTAGGTTGAAGACCCTGAAGTAGTAGAGGGGGTACCTGCAGTTTGGGCCCTGAAGAGTCGTTGTACAGTGTGGTGTTTACCAGTTGAGAGTAGCAGCAGCACAGGAATTTACAAGGAGCTACCTCAAGCCAGAGCAGGGCTGGAGCTATTCAGTGACCTTCAGTGACCTTTGAGCAAAGCAGGAGTCAAGTGTTATACAGTCCTGGATCTTCTGGATTGAGATTGAGGTTCCAGCACAGTTTTCAGTGTTACAGTATATCCAAGCGTCAGGAAGTGTTGGCCAGCATCGGCTGGCGTCAAGACAGTGCTGACAGGTATTTTCTAGAAGAGTCCCGAAATTGTACCTAGTTGAGCCAAAGGAGCATCCCACTCATTCCCTTCTCCCATCCCCAAAACATAAAAAAACACACAAACCAAAGATGCCGGAATTGTCATTGTCTCAGTTCTCACACCTGGAGTTACAGCTTAAATTTGCTGGGAGTGTTAACCCACCTCAGGCCCAATGCCTGGAAAACCTGCTACACATTTATTTTAAAAAACAATTTATTAAAAAAGAAAAAACGCCAAAAAAGTCCCACACTGTAAAATCATTATCAATCATGTTGTTCAATGATGCATATCCTCATCAACAATGAAAAATATCACCTAACCTAAATCTAAACAAAAGGGCAGGGTTGGTGGCTGATGTAATTACCAAATATGGACCATTTAGTTCAACTTTTTGGTGAACTCTGAACAAGCCAAATTTCTTTGAACTTAACATGGCTTTAGTTTGAATCCAAAGCTTATCCGTAGTCTACACCTATACCTTTTACTACTGAAAACACAACCATACAATCTCAATTCAGAGAAACAATGATTACAGCATCAACTAGCCATATACTGCATTCATCAGAACATGATGCATTACACTGCACTGCAGATGACCAGATGAACTCTTTGAAGGCAAGCTCCCTTTTGCATACAAGACCTAAATGTGCCATCCATGATGACTATAAATAATGGATACATTCAAAACATGTCTCTGCTTACTTATAATTGCCTTATAATTCTTGGCTGCAGTCCTGCAGAATGTTGAAACAGATCATTTAGTACGTAGGAGTAAAAGACTGTAAAATTACAATTTAAGTTTGTTCCATGGTGTTGGTAATATGAAAAAAAGTTCTGGTAATCACTCATCTATCTTCTAGGTTAACTTTTTAGCTCCTTGATAATGTTGCTTGATTAAATGAGAGGTATGTTTGCCCATTTCACAGACCTAAACAATAAATACAATTAAATTCCTTCCAAAATAATTGGATAAGGCACATAGTGTTGTGCTGATTCATCTTGTGTAACAAAGTGTAGTGGGGCCACTGAAGTGTTGATGTATACAACACGTCTGTGTCACCCCCCTGATCCCATTTTTTTTTCATTGATATTTTTTTTTCTTTTCAATTTTTTTTTTGCAGCATTAGGTTCTGTTGCTGCAATATTAGTACTCCCCCTTCTGTGTCTCAGGTGCTATTTCTTCTGCATCAGCAGTGATTTTTTTTGTGGCGCAGCAGCACTAATTTTGTTTAGGGCATAATTGCTGTCCCCCCTTTTGTGAGGCAGGTGCTGTTCCTTCTGCATCAGCAGTCGGTTTTTTACTTTCATTTTTTCGTGGCACAGCAGGACTAATATTATTTAGGGCATAATTGCTGTCACCCCTTCTGCATCGCAGGTGCTATTACTTCTGCGTCAGCAGTGATTTTTCTTTTGGTGGCGCAACAACACTAATTTTACTTAAGGAAAAATTGCTGTCCCCCATTTTGTTTCATAGGTGCTATTCCTTCTGTGTCAGCAGTGGGTTTTTTTTTATTTTAAATGTTTTTCATGGCACAGGAGCACTAATAACATTTAGGGCATATTTGCTGTCCCACCTTCTGCATCGCAGGTGCTATTCCTTCTGCATCAGCAGGGGGTTTTTTTTGTAGCGCAGCACCACTAATTTTATTTAGGGCATAATTTCTGTCCCCCTTTTGTTTTGTAGGTGCTATTTCTTCTGCATCAGCAGGGGTTTTCTTTTTTTGGCTTTATTACGTTTTTCTTTATTAAAACAAATTTAAAGGTTTATAATGCACCAAGTACAAGAGTAATGCACCCAAACACCATATTCCCTTTCCACACTCTATGATAAAAAGTTATTAAAATCCCCCCCCCCCCCAAAAAAAAAAAAAGATTAATAAAACAGTTTATAGCAGGGATCCTCAAACTATGGCTCTCCAGCTATTGCAGAACTACACATCCCGTGAGGCATTGTAAAACTCTGATATTCACAGACATGACTAGGCATGATGGGAATTGTAACTCCTGAACAACTGGAGGGCCATAGTTTGAAGACCCCCGGTTTACATTGTGCCAAGCACAAAAGTATTGCACCCAATCATCATATTTCCATCCCACATTCTATAGTTTAAAGTTATAAAAAAAAACTCAAAATCCCCATCATGTCCGAAAAGCCAACATCCTCCTCATCCTCTGTCAGCCAGGCTTATACTAGTTTATTAAAAAAGAATAGCGCACACATGCAAAAGAAATGACTCTCAAATATGGAGACAATTCATAAATAAAAATGGGGATTTGGTCCCACCATATGGCCATATCATGCTCAAGCCCACCACTACGTCAAAGTACCCCATTATCAGTGGGTCCTACACTATCCATAAAAAAGGGGTGAATCCGGCCTCTCTAACCCTTGGAGGCAACACTCCTTGCTGGGAGAGATATGCTAATGCACTACAAGGGACTCCTCCTATATCTACTTGATAGTTTGCCTTCCACAGCAGCTGCCAAAGCAGCCTATTCCATAGGCTCCTTTTCCACAGCTACTCCTTCCATCGCCTCACCATCATGAATGAAGCAGTCACCTGAATTATTTGATCGTGTCAGTTACATGATGCTGGAGGATGCACAGCAATTTGAATGCTCTGATGTTTCTTCCCAGGTTGAGGAAAGGGATAAGGTGAGCCTAGAAAGAGGGGGTGACAATGACGGACAAGAAACTAGCAATCATGTTCCAAAAGCTGCAGCATAATGCCAGGTTTGCTCCAGTGACGAGGAGGGAGGGGATGATGAGGTCACTAACCGTACTTGTGCCTGAGAGAATAGAGAAGGAAAGTGGGGAGGAGGAGGCTGCACAATTCCAATGAGGCAGGATATCCTCCAGGGGCCGGCTTAAGGGCTGCCACCCTATTGCAACAAACCACGGAGCTCCATAGGTGCAGAGCGCTGCTAACTCCCCGCTGACTTCCAAAAATTCCTTGGTGTGGGCTTTTTTCAACACATGTGCAGCAGACCACAGCGTTGCTGTTTGCAATCTCTTTCAAGCGTGGCCAGAACACCAGCCATTTGGGCACAACATGCTTGACAAGACATATGACGATCTGCCATGCAGTCCATTGGTAAGAGCACCTGAAAGACCCACATCATAATAAAATGCAGACTTCTCCTTGCGCCTTATCTGGGATCTCTACCCCTACTAGTCCTCTCAAAAACCTGCACTGAGAGGGATGATGGTATAGCAATGGGTGCCACAGGTACTTGCACCCAATCTGCTTGCAGTACACCACCAGCAGGAAAATTTCCCTACCCCAGTTACTGAACCGTAAAAAACAAAATACTGTCCCTGCCATCCACATGCTCAGCGTCTAAATGCTAGCTTGGCCAAATTGATAGCACTACAGCTGCTGCCTTTTCATCTGGTAGACTCTGCCCCCTTTCGTGAATTTGTGGAATGTGCTGTACCCCAGATGAAGGTTACAAAAATACGTTTCTTTTCACGTAAGGCCATTCTAGCTCTGTACCATCATGTGGAAGGCAATGTTGTGGACTCGTTGGACAGAGCAGTGTAATGTTCTGGTACCTTTGGGTACCCTAATTACTCTTTCATAAGTGTATGCGCCCCACCATTCTCTTTTGGTAAGGTGCGCATACACCTTTAAGACTGATGCTGCCATCACTGAGCGCCGGACTGGATGACTATTTAGATCGCCGGCTCTCACTCACATGTGTTCGTTCAAACTGCTTTGTGCCTTGATGCTAACCTGTCTTGAAGCTCTCATGCTTGCAAGCATACCTCGCTGTCGGAACCACGCTGCGCTGATCCCTGTATCCCGCTACCGGATCATCCGCTCTTGCCAAACCTCTCCTCTGCTACATTGCTATTAGTGATAAGTACCCCACAGGGGAAACCTCTATAACCTTCATACTAAAGCTTACACTATCTAGCTCTGCATACTAAGGACTATTACTACATCTGCATTATCTAAGATTGCTAGCTCTTGAGCCTACTACCACCTGTTCTTGCACTGGGTTGATCTCTCTTGTATGTCCACCTGCTACTCTGTCATCTGCTACCATACATGATTGCTAAACCTATCTGCATCCCATCTGCTACTATCTTACTTTCAAGAACATTTCCTTTCAAGTGTCTGTCATCTACCATCTCTACCCAACCTGTCTCTTCAGCCTATCATCACTGTGTTACTATATACATAAGTCACTCTAGGAAACATCTTATTGAGTGTGTGTATTTACTTGCTGAATTGAGATCATCCACACATGATGAGTCATTGGGAGTTGGGATTGGTGTCTCAGCGTTTCTCTACATGACTACTGAAGTGGAATATTTCTGCAGCTGAAAATCCACATCATACATAAAACGCAGGAGCGTTACAAGCAGTCAGCAGGAAGTTTCACATTACTGCTGACTTATGGTCCAGCAGGCATGGTCAGGGATGTTACATTTCCTTTACGGCACACTGGGTAACTCTGCTGGCAGCTGGGAAGGATGCAGGACAGGGTTCAGTGCTGGAGCTTGTTCCGCCACCACGCCTCCAAAACATTGGTGGTGATTCTGCCACATCTGTCTGCTCCACCCTCTCCTCTTCTTCTTCCTCTATGTCCTCTTCTGCTGAATTGTCCTCTGAACCAGCAGTGCTCCCTAAGCATTCAAGGGGCTATGCAAGCAGCCAGGCTAAAAGATGTCATGGAGTGCTTCAGTTGGTCTGTCTAGGAGCCACACCGGGGAAGAGATTCTGTCAGCTCTGCAGGGGCAGGTTCAGAAGTGGTTGACGCCAAGGCATTTTGAGCCAGGAATGGTTGTATGCGACAATGGCACCAACCTTCTCTCCGCCTTCCGACAGGGACACTTGACACATGTTCCATGCTTGGCACATGTCCTGAATTTGGTGGTACAGCATTTCTTGAACAGGTACCTGGGCTTACAAGATCTTCTGAGGCAGGCCAGAAATTTTAGTGGCCATTTCTGGCGGTCATACAATGCCAGTGCTCGGCTGGCTGACATTCAATTCAACCTGTCCACCAACTGCCTCATTTGTGACATGCCCACCAGGTGGAACTCAACATTGGCAATGCTGCAGTGGCTGCACATGCAGCAGAGGGCCATCAATGGGTACCTGTGTGAGTATGGCACAAGGACAGGTTCAGGAGAGCTTGGCTTCTTTTCGCCACGCCAGTGGCTGCTGTTAAAGGATGCATGCACTGTCTTGTCACCATTTGAGGAGGCCACAAGGATGGTGATCCGTGATGATGCATGCATCAGTGACACTGTCCCTCTAGTCTTCCTGCTGGAGCACAGGCTTTGTGGAATCATGTACAGGACTTCCTTTCCTCACAAGACCCCCTTTATGTAGATACCATTCCTGCGGGACCACAAAACACACAGGAGGAAGAGGAGGAGGAGGATTGTGGCAGCATGGATGTAGAGGATAACATACAGCGGTCTTTAAGGGATGGTTTTCATTCCCCAGAAACCCCAGGAGTTGTGGCTGGGGAGAGGTTTCTCCTGACAATGTCGTCCTTAGAGACTCAGAGGACTCAGAATCTCATGTCTCCTCAAACTTACGCTGCATGGGCTCCCTGATGCTGCAAAGCTTGCAAAAAGACCTGATGATTCATGGTATCAAGGAGAGGGATCATTACTGGTTGGCAACCCTTCTTGTTCCATGTTTCAAGGGTAAAGTTGCAGAGCTCATCCTGCCTTCGTAGAGGGAGCAGAGGATGAAACATCTTGAGGGTGCCTTGAAGAATAATTTGTGTAACACCTTTCCAGACACTGGGAGGTTACCATTTCCTAGACAACGTGTTTCTGAGGCTATGTTTGGTCAAAGAAGGAGTGGTGGAGAAGGCAGCCGGCTGACCGGTGCCTATAAACAATTCTTTAGTCCTCAGCGACCAGGGCTGTTAGGTTTAAGCAACGTCTGCAGCATATGGTGCAGGATTATCTAGGGGCAAAAGCAGACTTGGAGACCTTTCCAACTGAGCATCCACTGGGTTACTGGGTCTTGAGGATGGACCACTGGACAGAACGTGCTCAAAATGCAATTGAGCTACTGGCCTGTCCTGCTTCCAGCGTGCTTTCCGAGTGGACATTCAGTGCTGCTGGAGGTTTTGTGATAAAAGAGTGCGTCTGTCCACAGACTCTGTTGACCGGCTGACATTTATCAAAATTAATCAGTCCTGGATCAACAGCAGCTTTCAAGCCCCTGATGTTAATGTAACTGATTGAATTTGCTAGGGATCTGGGATCCCTTGAAGACCGCCTATGCTGCCTATCCTGTTCCTGAATCTTGATTACGCAAGCTTCCAACAATGCATGCTTGGGTGTTGGTGGTTTCCGGCACCACCAACACCCAAGGCCCAATTTTTCTGCACCTTAATTTTTGTTTCTAATTTCTAACAGCAGGGCCTGTTCCTGGGCCCAGCAAGAGTAACTGTGAGGGGTTACAGTGTTCAGGCACCACCAACACCCAAGGCCCAATTTCGCTGCACCTGTACGACAAGTGCATGTCATTTCTATTTTTTTTTCTAATTTTTAACAGCAGGGCCTGTTCCTGCACCCAGCAAGAGTAACTGTAAGGGGTTACAGTGTTCAGGCACCACCAACACCCAAGGCCCAATATTTCTGCACCTGTTTGACAAGAACATGTCATTTCAATTTTTGTTTCTTATTTTTAAACACTTGCCTACAGGGCACTTAAACCCCCTTCCTGCCCAGGCCAATTTTCAGCTTTCAGTGCTGTCGCACTTTGAATGACAATTGCGCAGTCATGCAACAATGTACCCAAATTACATTTGTATCATTTTTTTTCAAACAAACAGAGCTTTCTTTTGGTGCCATTTAATCAATACTGGGGTTTTTATTTTTTGCTGAACAAACAAAAAAGACTGAAAATTAAAAAAAAAAAAACTGTTTTTATAGTTTGTTATAAAATTTTGCAAACAGGTAAGTTTTCTCCTTCATTGATGTGCACTGATGAGGCCGTACTGATTACCCTGATAGGCACTGATAGGCTGCACTGATGGGCACTGATAGGCTGCACTGATAAGACGGCACTGATAAGGTGGAACTGGTGGGCACTGATAGGTGGCACCGATGGGCACTAATAGATGGCACTGATAGGTGGCACTAATAGATGGCACTGATGGGCACTGATAGGCACTGGTAGGTCACACTGTTTCAGCACTGATGATGGGGCACTGGTAGGTGGCACTGGTGGGCATTGAGAGGTGGCACTGGTGGGCATTAATGGGTGGCGCTGGGGGGCACTGATAGGTGGCACTGGTGAGCACTGACAGGTGGCACTGACCTGCACTGGTAGGTGGCACTGGTGGGCACTAGTGGTCACTGGTAGGTGGCACAGAATATCCTCTCCTCTTCAGGACCAATGTCTCTCTAATAGCAGCCCGTGATTGGCTTTTTTTTTTTCTTTTCACTCTGACAGCGTGAGGAGAATAAAAAAGATCTCCGACTGCTGTTTACATCACATGATCAGCTGTCATTGGCTGACAGCTGATCACGTGGTAAGGGACTACGACTGGCCCCTTACTCAGATCTGTGATCATCCATTTTTAATGGACTCGCTGATCACAGAGCGAGCCGCGCGCTCCACAGGGAGTGCGCAGGCAGCTCGTGCATGGGAGGATGTACATGGATGCCCTCCTGGCAATTAAGGTCCGCGCTGTAGCTGTTTTTTGACTATAGCGGGGAAGGGAAGTAGTTAACAGCAGGGCCCAGTCCTGCACCCAGCAAGAGTAACTGTGAGGGGTTAGAGTATTTATGCACCACCAACACCCAAGGCCCAATATCTCTGCACCTGTATGACAGGTACATGTAATTTCAATTTTTGTTTCTAATTGTGAACAGCAGGGCCCGTTCCTGCGCCCAGCAAGAGTAACTGTGAGGGGTTACAGTGTTCAGGCACCACCAACACCCAAGGCCCAATATTTCTGCATCTGTATGACAAGTACATGTAATTTCAATTTTTGTTTCTGCTTTTTAACAGCAGGGTCTGTTTCTGCACCCAGCAAGAGTAACTGTAAGGAGTTACAGTGTTCAGACACCACCAACACCCAAGGCCCAATTTTTCTGCACCTGTATGACAAGTACATGTAATTTCAATTTGTGTTTCTAATTTGTAACAGCAGGACCTATTCCTACGCCAAGCAAGAGTAACTGTGAGGGGTTACAGTGTTCAGGCACCCATCAACACCAAAGGCCCGATTTTTCTGCACCTGTATGACAAGTACATGTCATTTAAAGTTTTGTTTCTAATTTTTAACAGAAGGGCCTGTTCCTGCGCCCAGCAAGAGTAACTATGAGGGGTTACAGTGTTCAGGCACCACTAGGGATGGGTGAACGGTTTAGGCCAAGCATAAGTTTGGCCTAAACATCACCCATTCAGGTACTCTCCTAACACCTGAACTTAGCGGGATGTTCGCTCGCCGAGTGCACAGTCAATAGGTTGTTAAGGCTTCCCTGCTAAAAGCTGAATTTAAAAAAATAATTGTAAAAAGAAAATGTAAATTAAAAAAGGTTGGGGTAAAAACAGCTTGGGGGACCCTTTGGGTCTTGTATGGCTTTAAAGGGAAACCCCATGACAGAATTAAGAAAAAACCTTCGGGTCTGGTATAGATTTGAAGGGGAACTCCACGCCAACATTTTTTAAAACATCAGCGTGGGGTCCCCCCCCCCAAATCCATACCAGATCCTTATCGGAGCATGCAGCCTGGCAGGCCGGGAAAAGGAGGGGGGGAAATGAGCGAGCAATCCCCCCCCCCCTCCTGAACCATACCAGGCCGCTTGCACTGCAGCCTCTCAGATTGCAATTTACTATAAAGTTACAGTCTGCATGTTTACTGGGAAGAGGAAACTGATTAAATACTATCTTCTGCCTGCAGCAATCTGATGAAATCATCTTAGCTCAAGCAAAGTCATTAAACTGACATGTTAGGAATGTATGCATTTGAACTTGTAAAGTTACCGGATAGTCCACTTTAAAGCTGAACTCATGTCAAATAGCTAATTTCTGCCTATCGAGTCCTGTGATGTACAAAGCTCTGCCACACAACACAACTCTTTGTGGCAAAGCAGGAGACCTGGTTTTTTTTCTGCTGTATTTAAGTAACACTTAAAAGGCATGTTCCTCCCTTCACTGGACAGTGAAAGGAGAAGCTGCAGATGGAGGAGCTTGTCTCTTTGTTACTCTACCTTTTTTCTTTTATCAGTTTGTCCCTTGTTGGCACATGAGAACAGCAGCACATTGATTTGTGCTAATTCCCTTCCCCAGCCTGAGCTCTACTGTACAGGGATTGCGACATGTTAGTGTTCCTGGGAGGCACAGGTGCAGCATACAGCCTGGGTCTGTGCAGCCTGCCAAAGTCTATGGCTGCTGAAGTTCATTGCGGTTGGACAAGGCTTAATGCTGTACCAAGTGATACTCATAAAAGGCTCTATGAGTTCAGAGGCGTATATCTGGAACACAGGTATTCTTAACACCCCATGTGCATGTGGCCTTGGATATTTAGATGGACCAGTGTCATGCATCTTCAACAACTTCTATGCTTGGCTTTCCTTCTTTTACTGCTCTGAAATACCCACCATAATGCTTGGTGACTTTAACATTACAGTCAGTGTTAACATCCCAGCCAACTCTCAACTCAAAATAATTGTAAAATCAAACTTTTTTTTTTTTTAAATAAAATAAATGAGATTAATAATAATTAATGATAATAAATAAGATACTTACTTGCTCTGTGCAATGGTGCTGAACTCCTCTTCTGGAGTCCCCCACTGGCACTGTCTGCTTCTCCTCTCCTCTGAGTGCCCCCTGTGCAAGCCCTGTGCTGACGGGACATTCATGTGGGTGCACTCCCAAGCCGAGTTATGTGCATCCATAGACACTCAGAGCATGGCTTGGCCACGCCCCCACTCCCTGCTCACAGGATTTGACTGACAGCCTATGACTCCAGCTGCTCTTAGAATCTCCTGTGAGGCCAGGAAAAGGGAGCTGCAGACGGAACAGTGCTGGGTTGTTGGTGGAAGAGTCAGGTAAGTGTTTTGGGGGGGGGGCAGTTAGTGGGGTGTTTTTTACCCTAATTCAGGGAATGCATTAAGGTACAAAACAATAAGACTTTAGAACTATTACTTAATCTGACAGCAAAACCCCTAACCTTGTCTTCTCCCACCTCTGCACTCCCTACAACCTCTTCAACACCCCTTTTTTTCTCTTTCTGATCACAACTGTAACGTTACCCCCATAGCAGCCACTTTGAAACTCTCTTGCTTGAAACTCTCTTTAGCCAGGCAGACTGTATTTTCCACAACCAGGCACACACTTAGGCTTGTTCCTTGAATAATCAGTCTAGGGCAATCTTTCTCAACCTTTTCAACACAGAAGAACCCTTGAAATACATTTCTGGTTTCAGGGAACCCCTGCTAAAAATGCCATATCTGCAACTCATGATAAATTAGTGTGATGGTCAGTGGGAAGAATGCTCCTTACACTTGTGGTTATTGGGAAGAATTATCCCCTACAGATAGCAGATAGAGAGGCAGAAATTGTTCATTGCTCAAGGAATCCCCAGCAACCTCTGAGCAACCCTTGGGCTCCATGGAGCCCTGGTTGAGAAACCCTGGTCTAGGGGTTTTGGTTGTTTTTTATGTTTAATTGTTTAATTTGATGTTATACTTGTGGTTATTGGAAAGAATTATCCCCTACAGATAGCTAAAACGATAAATGGTGTCATTGGGAACTTATCTGAGAGGCAGAAATTGTTCATTGCTCAAGGAATCCCCAGCAACCTCTGAGCAACCCTTGGGTTCCATGGAGCCCTGGTTGAGAAACCCTGGTCTAGGGGTTTTGGTTGTTTTTGATGTTTAATTGAGAACTTGGATAGGGAAGGGTAGATAGTGGGATACTCCAGATTCAACTAATTACAGGGAGGACAACTTCTTTAACTTGACTGTTGAATTCCTGCTTGAAGCAACATGCACTCTTGAGCAAGTCTTTTATGGGGAAGATAGACTATTGCTCTTTAGGACACTAGCCAGTATCCCCTTTCCGCTGTACCCAGTAGCTGATTTTCCTAGCACATAGTGATGGCCTACAAAAGAACAGGCCCCTAGCCTAGATCTTTGGTCTGAACTCACATGAGTATCAGTTTCACACTCTCCCTATTTCCAAATCCCCATGGGCCCAACCAGCAAACAGCTACCTGTAAAAAAAAAAACCCTTTCCTTTTTTCTGCTTCTGACTGTCATTATGACAAAACTTCATCTTTGTCCTGCCCTGACCTGGCCAGTACTGTGTTCAACAGTTTACTCTCATCCTCCCATGACACACTAGGTCCCCTTTCTATGCACAGAAGCGGACCTTGCCTGCTTCAGCCCTGGCAAACAAAAGATTCTGGAAGTATCAAGAGACACAGCTGTGCTTTTGGGTGGCTATGGCGCAAAATGAAATCCCTATTAAACATAACATGATGCAAACCTGCCCTTCTAAAGTGCAACTCCTGCCTCCAAACTGCTAAAAAATCCAACTTTGTCACTCTTATTAACCATTTCAATACCGGGCACTTTTATCCCGTTCCTGCGCTGTCAGGCGTTGAATTGCGCATCATGCAACCCTGTACCTAAAAGAAATATATATATATTTTTTTTTTTCACACAAGCTTTCTTCCGGTGGTATATAATTACCACTGGGTTTTTTCTTTTTTGGTAAAGAACAAAATACATTTTTGGAAAAAAAAAACAAAACGTGTTTTTCTTCTTTTCAGTTATAAAATTTTGCAAATGAAAAATCTTTCTTCATAAATGTCTATCACAAACTCGATGCCTTCCTCCTCTGACCCTGTTACCAGAAGTTGCTAAACTCTTTCCTGAGGTTCAATTCTCCTCCTGCCACTTATCCCAAGTCCTTCACAAGTAGTATGCCCCCCCCCCCCCTTCTGCTTGTTCCACACTATCTAACTTCCATCTCTATCACCCAGTGGCATCTTTCCCTCCCTAATATGCACTGGTTACCTCTGACCCTGACCCGATCAGTGTGAATAACTTAAAGTGGAGCTCCACCTAAAGGGGGTTCCGCTTTAAGGACTCGTCCCCCCGCTCGTCTTGAAGAATTGCATTTTTAATGCTTTTTTGACACCTTCCAGTGTGTTTTTAACGCATTCCGGTGCGTTTTTGGATTAACTCTAGCTGCTTTTTTTTTTTTTTTTTCCTGTACTGGGGACTGGTGCATTTTTATGTGTTTTGTGATGTTTTCCAGAGCATTCCGGTGCATTTTTATGTGTTTTACCGCATTCCAGTACAGAAAAAAGGCTGCATGTTCTACATTTTTTTTTCTGGAACTGGAATGCCCTGCAACTGACCACACTGGTGTGAACTATGCCATTGGAAACCATATAACCTACTTACCATGCATTTTTATGCAGAAAAAAAATCCTCTCTGGACTGCAAATGGTGTGAACTAGCCTTTACAGTTTTTGTAGCTGCTGACTTTTTTTTCAAAGGAGACTGGAGCTCCTCTTTTACCTCATCTCTGTCACCTCCCATTTGCCTACAATCTTTTTGAATGCCTTGTCCATAGCCATATGAATTGCTACCCCACCGATCACAACCTGACCCCCTACAGTCTGGCTTCCGCCTGCAACATTTCACTGAAACCAATCTACTAAAACTCACTAACGATTTTTTTTGGTGTTTTGTCACACGTTTTTATGTGCATTTTTTGGGCATTTTTGTACAGTGCTTTAAGCGTTTTTGAGCTTTGGTGTTTAAAGAGGAGCTCCAGCCCCCAACCAAAAAATTTACTGTAGCTGCTGACTTTTAATATTAGAACACTTAACTGTCCATCGATCAGTGGCGGCCGGTGTGTTAGGGGCGCAGGGGCGCCGCCCCCCTATCCATGCGTCCACCCCCCTAATCTACATGCAGGGGTGCCGGACCTTTGGAGTTCAATGGGGCTTTTTCTTTTTCCTGAAGCACGTGATTATAGCCAGAGGCTCTAATAGGCTTCAGAAAAGGGTGGACCCGGGGCACAGAGCAGTGTGCCCCGAGCCCACCCATTGTGTGACAATAGCGAATAAAAATTTGCTATTGGCACACGGATCCTCCTCCTGGCCAATCAGGAAGCGGGTCTGAGACACGTTTCCTGATTGGCCGAAAGGCGAACGTTTGGCATTAGCCGAGGAGGACTCGGGAGACGCGCAGGACTGATTAGAAGCCGCCGCCGGATCAGGTAAGTGCTGGTCTCTCTGCATGCTGTGGCACTGTGCATTGATTGGGGGCACACTGTGGGACTGTGCATTGATGGGGGGCACACTGTGCATTGATTGGGGGCACACTGTGGCACTGTGCATTGATTGGGGGCACACTGTGGCACTCTGCATTGATTGGGGGCATGCTGTGGCACTCTGCATTGATGGGGGCACGCTGTGGCACTCTGCATTGACTGGGGGCACGCTGTGGCACTCTGCATTGATGGGGGCACACTGTGGTCACTCTGCATTGATTGAGGGGAAGGCTCTGGCACTGTGCATTGATTGGGGGCACACTGTGGCACTCTGCAGTGATTGGGGGCACGCTGTGGCACTCTGCATTGATGGGGGCACGCTGTGGCACTCTGCATTGATGGGGGCACGCTGTGGCACTCTGCGTTGATGGGGGCATGCTGTGGCACTCTGCATTGATGGGGGCACGCTGTTGCACTCTGCATTGATTGGGGGCACACTGTGGCACTCTGCATTGATTGGGGGCACGCTGTGGCACTCTGCATTGATGGGGGCATACTGTGGCACTCTGCCTTGATGGGGGCACGATGTGGCACTCTGCATTGATGGGGGCACGCTGTGGCACTCTGCATTGATTGAGGGCACGCTGTGGCATTCTGCATTGATGAAGGCACGCTGTGGCACTCTGCATTGATTGGGGGCACGCTGTGGCACACTGCATTGATTGGGGGGCACGCTGTGCTCACTCTGCATTGATTGAAGGGAAGGCTGTGGCACTCTGCATTGATTGGGGGCACGCTGTGGCACTCTGCATTGATTGGGGGCACGCTGTGGCAATCTGCATTGATTGAGGGCACGCTGTGGCACTTTGCATTGATTGGAGGCACGCTGTGGCACTCTGCATTGATGGGGGCTTGCTGGTCACTCATTTTTCTGTTTGCGCCCCCCCCCCAAAAAATTTTGAGCACCACCTGCCACTGCCATCGATCCTGTGATGTTGGGGGAACGCTGTGGCACTCTGCATTGATGGAGGCACGCTGTGGCACTCTGCATTGATGGGGGCATGCTGTGGCACTCTGCATTGATGGGGCACGCTGTGGCACTCTGCATTGATGGGGGGCACACTGTGGCACTCTGCATTGATTGGGGGCACGCTGTGGCACTCTGCATTGATGGGGGCATGCTGTGGCACTCTACATTGATGGGGGCACGATGTGGCACTCTGCATTGATGGCGGCACGCTGTGGCACTCTGCATTGATTGGGGGCACGCTGTGGCACTCTGCATTGATGAAGGCACGCTGTGGCACTCTGCATTGAATGGGGGCACGCTGTGGCACTTTGTATTGATTGGGGGCACGCTGTGGCACTCTGCATTGGTGGGGGCTTGCTGGTCACTCATTTTTCTGTTTGCGCCCCCCCCCCCCAAAAACTTTTGAGCACCAGCCGCCACTGCCATCGATCCCGTGATGTTGGGGGAACGCTGTGGCACTCTGCATTGATGGGGGCACGCTGTGGCACTCTGCATTGATGGGGGCATGCTGTGGCACTCTGCATTGATGGGGGCACGCTGTGGCACTCTGCATTGATGGGGGGCACACTGTGGCACTCTGCATTGATTGGGGGCACGCTGTGGCACTCTGCATTGATTGGGGGCACGCTGTGGCACTCTGCATTGATGGGGGCACGATGTGGCACTCTGAATTGATGCGGGCACGCTGTAGCACTCTGCATTGATTGGGGGCACGCTGTGGCACTCTGCATTGATGAAGGCACGCTGTGGCACTCTGCATTGATTGGGGGCACGCTGTGGCACACTGCATTGATTGGGGGCACGCTGTGCTCACTCTGCATTGATTGAGGGGAAGGCTGTGGCACTCTGCATTGATTGGGGGCACGCTGTGGCACTCTGCATTGATTGGGGGCACGCTGTGGCACTCTGCATTGATGGAGGCTTGCTGGTCACTCGTTTTTCTATTTGCGCTCCCCCAAACATTTTGAGCACCAGCCGCCACTGCCATCGATCCCGTGATGTTGGCACCCCAGCCGATTTTTAAATAGGCTCTCAGGTGCTGACGTCGCCATCTTGACTAAGGGAAACCGGCAGTGCCACAGCCAGTTCCCTACTGTGCATGCGTGAAGTGAGCTGCGCTTTCTGAATGACTCGACGGCGGTGGAAGAAGGGGGAAATGAACTTTAGGGGGACCTTGCTGGGGCGAGGTCTCCAGGAAGTAGGGACAAGTACCTGACAAAAACAGGTACCTGCTTGCTTCCCCCCCCCCCCCCCCCCCACCCCCAAAGGTGCCAAAGGAAACAAACAAGCAGAGCATTCGCTTTCAGGCATAGCCCTGCTTTATGGCCTCATTCACACCTGAGCGTTTTGAAGCTCAAAACAGTTTTACAGCTACTTTAGTAGCTCAATTTGGGCAGATCAGTGCATTTTGGGGCATTTTGAGTCCTATAGAATTGCACCGATGCGTGCAAAAACATGCATTTTGGCGTGCGTTTTTATGCTGATGTGTCCACACAGCAACAAAAGATGTCACAGATGATACTGTTTTCTAAAGGCTAACACGAAAAATGCCTGAAGTTCAAACACTGTAACAAAACATGAAAAAAAAAGCGCAAAACTGTGACGCTCAGGTGTGAATTCAGCCTAAAGCACCCTGAGCTGTAGATGTCATTTTTAGTAGGAGTTCACTGAGATCTGGAAATTATTTGAAGGGTTCCTCTTTGACATCCTTTGGGATAAAATGTTTGGGATTTGAAAGGTTCCTCTGGGACATCCTCTGGGATAAAATGTTTGGGATTTGAAGGGTTCCTCTGGGATAAAATGTTTGGGATTTGAAGGGTTCCTCTGGGATAAAATGTTTGGGATTTGAAGGGTTCCTCTGGGATAAAAAGTTTGGGATTGGAAGGGTTCCTCTGGGATAAAATGTTTGGGATTTGAAGGGTTCCTCTGGGATAAAATGTTTGGGATTTGAAGGGTTCCTCTGGGATAAAAAGTTTGGGATTTGAAGGGTTCCTCTGGGATAAAAAGTTTGGGATTTGAAGGGTTCCTCTGGGACATCCTCTGGGATAAAAAGTTTGGGATTTGAAGGGTTCCTCTGGGATAAAAAGTTTGGGATTTGAAGGGTTCCTCTGGGATAAAAAGTTTGGGATTTGAAGGGTTCCTCTGGGACATCCTCTGGGATAAAAAGTTTGGGATTTGAAGGGTTCCTCTGGGATAAAAAGTTTGGGATTTGAAGGGTTCCTCTGGGATAAAATGTTTGGGATTTGAAGGGTTCCTCTGGGCCATCCTCTGGGATAAAAAGTTTGGGATTTGAAGGGTTCCTCTGGGATAAAAAGTTTGGGATTTGAAGGGTTCCTCTGGGATAAAAAGTTTGGGATTTGAAGGGTTCCTCTGGGACATCCTCTGGGATAAAAAGTTTGGGATTTGAAGGGTTCCTCTGGGATAAAAAGTTTGGGATTTGAAGGGTTCCTCTGGGATAAAATGTTTGGGATTTGAAGGGTTCCTCTGGGCCATCCTCTGGGATAAAAATTTTGGGATTTGAAGGGTTCCTCTGGGATAAAAAGTTTGGGATTTGAAGGGTTCCTCTGGGATAAAAAGTTTGGGATTTGAAGGGTTCCTCTGGGATAAAAAGTTTGGGATTTGAAGGGTTCCTCTGGGATAAAAAGTTTGGGATTTGAAGGGTCCCTCTGGAATAAAATGTTTGGGATTTGAAGGGTTCCTCTGGGATAAAAAGTTTGGGATTTGAAGGGTTCCTCTGGGATAAAATGTTTGGGATTTGAAGGGTTCCTGTGGGATAAAAAGTTTGGGATTTGAAGGGTTCCTCTGGGATAAAATGTTTGGGATTTGAAGGGTTCCTCTGGAATAAAATGTTTGGGATTTGAAGGGTTCCTCTGGGATAAAAAGTTTGGGATTTGAAGGGTTCCTCTGGGATAAAATGTTTGGGATTTGAAGGGTTCCTGTGGGATAAAAAGTTTGGGATTTGAAGGGTTCCTCTGGGATAAAAAGTTTGGGAAAGACTGATGGAAGACCGAGTAATCCGTCCAGAGCCCCATGTCTAGTGATAGAAGGAGGCAGAGATGTGGAATATAGGTCAGTGCCATGTCCCCGCACTCCGGACATTGGAGGTGTATGGGGAGAGGTACTGCGGTGCGGAGTGATCGGTGGGCAGAGGGAGGTCGGGGCAGGCATCAGAGGGAGGTCGGGGCAGGCATCAGAGGGAGGTCGGGGCAGGCAGCTGTGTATCTCCATTAGCCGGCTCTCTAATGATCAGGCGGCTGTCAGGCTGTGCTGTATGTAGTGGGTGACCTAGTTTCTGCAATAGTTGCTCTGTGTGCCGCCTTCCTCTCTCTCCCTCTCCCTCTCTCTCTCTAGCTCTCACTCCCTCTTCCCCGTACACAGGCCGGGAAGGAGGAGCTGGATCATCACAGTTACACAAGCACCCGGCATCGCTGTCCTAGCCAAGTGTGCCCGGAGAGCTGGCAGCCTCTGACACTGGGCACAGGTGATCCGGGGAGCGCTGGAATTACTCCCATCGCTGTGGATTCTGCTTGCTGGATACTTTTTTTGGGGGGGGTTCGCGAGTCATGATGACATGTTGAGGTTTGGCTTTCTGGTTTCCTGGCTGTTGGATGTAATCATCAGGATCAGTACTGTCCCGGGCTCCTGGCATGGCACACACTGACTGCTTCTGATAAAGCAAGGTAGGTATCCTGGAGGCGGGCTGTCATGGGTTAAACAAGTGTATTTTGCCATATAGGATATTACTTATAAAGTGTGATAATAGTCCTATAAGGGGCCATTCACTTCGCAACATAGGCACTAAGCGCGCGTAAACGCACCTGCGTTGACATGCGTTGCGTCACATTTTAACATGAGCTGCAATACTTTTTGAAGATTTGTTCGTTTTCCATTCACGCTGCAACGTTCACGTGCATGTAAACGTACGTGCGTTGTATTGCGTTTGAACATGTGCTGCGATGCGTTGCAATACTTTTTTTTTTTTTTCCGGTTTAACTTCAGTAAGCTTTGTTTGTAAGGGAAACTTCAATGGGTTGTTTGGACTCTTGCATTTATTTATGTGTGTTGCAGTGCGTTTACTCACGTTTGCATGCATCGCCTTGCAATGGCTGAAAAAAGTAGAGCCTGTTTTACTTTTGTTTTAAGGATAGGGCAGTTAAAATCAGTGCAATGCACTAGTGTGAACTACCTATAATAAAGTACATTGCATAAAGTATAATATATATATATATATATATATATATATATATATATATATATATATATATATATATATATATTTTAGTGTGTGTGTGTGTTAGCATACATCATATATATATATATTTATATATATATATATACATAGAACAACTCATCTGGGGTGAATGGACCCTGCAATGGACATGTGTGTATGTACATATACTGCATATATATATATATATATATATATATATATATATATATATATATATATATATATATATATATATATATAAACACACACACTGTTCATATTTAATTCTTGTATATTTGGTAAATATATGACTTAACTGAGAAAGCAGAGTAGGAAGAATTGACAAGACCAACCAAATGCAATAATATTGTTCCATCAGATGTATCTAAATGCCAAATATTTAAAATATTACTTTGATCTCAGAAATGATTGGGGAAAGATTGGCAATCCACAATCCTTTCTTTTTTTTTAAGCTCTTGGCAACCGTCTATGTACTAAATAATGCGACTGAAGTGAGTAGTCTTGTACAGAGGAATCAGTGCAAAGCTAAAAGTTGGTTTGGAAAAAGTTTTCTAAATAGTTGAATGTTTAGTTGGTGAGAAGTGGCTGCTACATATAGAAGGACAGGGAGGGAACTTTCATTGGGTTTGCACATTGTGCAGATGATTTTTGGGAATTTTCCGCTGAATACAGTACGAATTGCTACTTCAGTTTTATGACAGTTTTTCTTTCCTTGGAAAACACACCTCTGTGGACTTCATTCTTGTATCCTGGCATGGATTTAAATATTGCTTTAATTAGTCAAGTTAGTTCCAGTTTATTATTAGGCAAGTCTGTAAAAGATGTGAAGAGATTGCTTTGTTGGTGTTGTGAAATAGTACTGTTCTACTTGGCGGCGTACCTGATTTTAATTGCAGTGCCAGCTCTGCAAATCACATAAACCGAAAACAAAGGGCATTTAGGAGAGGTGTATTGTAGTATAATGGGGGGTTCCAGTTTTTATCTTTAGAGAATATCTATCTATCTATCTATCTATCTATCTATCTATCTATCTATCTATCTATCTATCTATCTATCTATCTATCTATCTATCTATCTATCTATCTATCTATCTATCTATCTATCGTCATCATCCCCAACATGCGGCCCTATTGTGTGGCCCTTTGGGCCCCTGTAGACAGTAATCTGTGTTTCCTTATTTTCATGATCTCTAGCAGTCTCATGTAATGTTTCACTAGTTTATGTCTCCTGAAACCTACCCCCAGTCTCCAACAACATCTATAGAATATTTAGTCTCTGACCATCTCTTGTAGCACGCTTGTAGTCCTTGACCATCTCCTGTTGCATGTCTGCAGTCTCTGACAGCTTTCCTTAGCATTTTTATGTGCTGAATATAATGTATGGCTGCTTGGTGATAAACTTTAAACATTTGTAAAGTGATTCAGGCTCCTTTCACACTGACGGACCTATCGGGTTCACCTGTCAGTTTTTCAGGCGCACCCAATCGGACCATCCATTGCGCTCTATGGAGCAGCAGATGTCAGTGGACATGTGTATAACGAAAGTTACTATTGCCAACTTCTCATTCTGCAAATGCTAGCTGCCTGGCTGGCATGCAAATCCTCTTGATCAATACAAGCATATGCGGGTAAAGAGTTCTAGCTTTACTCTGTGTATCTACTCAAGGCAAGTGACGCTGGAGGATCAGCATGACAGCCAGACAACTAGAATTTTTACAAGAATGGCAACTCTCTTGTCTCTTTTAGAAAATGTCTACTTTAATGTGTATTTCTACTTTTGCAGCCATATTGGGATAATACCTACTTTATAGTGTTATCATTCACAAAGCATAACTTAGTGTCATTAAAAATGATTCTTGTTCTTCAACAATATTGCATACATGTCCACTAATTAACCCCTTCCCTACTGGCGCATTGTAAAATGACATCGGCAGAAACATTCTTTCCCTCTTGGCGGGCGTCATGTGATGACCGCCTGTTCTCGCCATGCAGCGCGGCAATCGGAGATGAGGCGTGTCCCTCGGGACACAGCCCATCCTAGAACAGGGTATAGAGCCAATGAAAATGGCTCTCTATCACGTGAGTGGCTGTGTCCAATCACAGCCGGTCACATGTGTTGTCCTCGTTCTCGCTGCTCATGCACACCCCGTGGCCATACAATGCGACGATTGGGGATGAGGCATGTCACTCTGACACAGCCCATCCTCGATCAGGGTAAAGAGCCAATGAAATTGGCTCTCTACCACATGCCCAGCTGTGTCTAATCACAGCCGGTCACAAATGTAAACACACCCGTTAACTTCCTGTTACCGGGTTCTCCACCTCACACACTGATCCTGTGTGAGGAGGGGATTGCAGTAACAGGTAGTTACTGATTACAGTGCACAGTTAAAACCACACATGTTGCCCAGTGACGAAGAGGACCTATCACCAGCCCATCAGGGTACCTGAGTACCTGTCACCAGCCCTTAAGTGTACCCAAGTACCTGTCTCCAGCCCAGAGTACCTGAGAACCTGTCTCCAGCCCAGAGTACCCGAGTACCTATTTACAACCCATCAGAGTACCCAAGTACCTGTCTCCAGCCCATCAGAGTACCCGAGTACCTATCTCTAGCCCATCAGAGTACTAAAGTACCTGTTTCCAGCCCAGAGTACCCGAGTACCTGTCTCCAGCCCAGGGTACTCGAGTACCTGTCTCCAGCTCAGAGTATCCAAGTATCTGCCTCCAGCCCTGAATACCCGAGTACCTACCTGCAGCCAATCAGAGTACCCGAGTACCTGTCTCCAGCCCATCAGAGTATCCAAGTACCTATCTGCAGCCCATCAGAGTACCCAAGTACCTGTCTCCAGCCCATCAGAGTACCCAATTACCTCTCTGCAGCCCATCAGAGTACCTGAGTACCTATCTCCAGCCCTTTAGAGTACCTGAGTACCTATCTGTAGCCCATGCCTCAAAGAATATACGTTGGGGTGTTTTTTTTCAGAAATGGGGTCATTTTGTGGGTGTTTCCATTGTCCTGGTGCTCCAGGGCCTTCAAAAGTGTGATAGGTAGTAATGAAATTAGTTGTGTAATTTATGCTCCTAGAACGCCTGAAGGTGCTACTTGGATATTGGCCTCTGACTCTGTATGTGGCTAGGCTGTGTAAAAGTCTCACACATGTGGTATCAATATACTCAGGAGGAGAAGCAGAATGTATTTTGGGGTGTATTTGCAAGTATGCATACACAGTGGGTGAGAAATAACTGTTTATGTATGAAAATTTTGTGTAAAAAAAACAAAAAAACAATGTATTTCTTTATTTTCCCAAGAATTGTGGGAAGAAATTGCGACTTAAAAAAACTCACCATGCCTCTTACTAAGTACCTTGGACTGTCTACTTTCCAAAAAGGGGTAATTTGGGGGTAATTTGTACTGTTCTGACATTTCAGGGCCTCAAGAAATGAAGTTGCCAGTACATCAGGTGTGATCAATTTTCGATGATTGGCACCATAGCTTGTAGAGTCTATAAGGCCTCTTTCACACGGGCTTTCCGATCATGTCTGCCTGTCAGTTTTTCCAGGCGGACCTGATCGCACACTCCATGCACCCCCTAAGGGGCAGCGGATGTCAGCAGTGACATGTCCGCCGACACCCGCTGCTATCCGATCCTGTCTGTGAAATCAAGAACTAATGTCCCCATTGGAAGATTTCTCCTCCATTACTTTTCTGGGGGCAACCCAAATTACAGGATTTTCTTTTACTTTCCACTTTAAATGATAATGAATGACACAGCTGTGTGAGTAGAGGCCTGCACATCTGCGCAATATTTAAATGTGATAGCAGCTGCAAGGAAGAAGAACCCCTACCTGATGTCATGGGTGCAGTGGTGCAAGAGGTGAACTTTAATTCTGGTTGAACTGTGCTGCCAGACCGCATTAACAGTTGCAAACTATATAATGAACACTCACTGTCCTAACAAAGGGTTAAAAGGATTAACAATTTAGAATCTGGGCTTCTCCATTGTAAATTAATGAGAGGACATTATTTGCATTTTAAGCCTTATTACTGGGACAGACTCACTCTGAACTTGTTGAGAAATGCTTGCAGTCGGCCATGACATATCTACATGGTAAGGAATTGTTTGAAAAATAAAGGCATGCTGTGTGAATAGGAACACATAACAAACATATATAATGTTTTTTTTCACAAATTTGAATGGAAAGTGTAAATACACTTTAAGATATGAAGGGCCATGTATTTTAATTCAATGCTATGGGAAAAGCATACGGACTGTTGGTAACTCGCATTGGCTATATGGATTGTTGTATTCCTCCAGTTCTGGGCTAAAGGAAAAGTAGCTGTCAATACCAATACTTTGAAATTTAATTGTATAAGAAACTGATATTTTGATTTTTTTTTTAAATGTACAGTTACTATTTCCTAGTTCCTGTAAAACCAGAGATTGAACATTTATGGATAAGTTCAACCCTTTTACAGTCTATGTTTCTTCTGAAACTAGGACAGTCTTGTCCACCCCAAGATCCATCAATTAATTTTATAAACTGATTACTTAAAAAGGAAGGTTTCTTTCTCCTGCTCCCCCCTCCTCTGCCACATTTTGGGGGGGGGGGGGGGTATACCTGGTATTGACATAAAAGTTTTTGTAGCTGTTGACCTTTAATTTTTGAATAAGTGACTCAAGCTCCTATTTAAAGTGTTACTAAACCTAAAATAGTAAAATCAGTCTGTATATGCAGCAAAGTTACACTCACTGTGGAACCTAAGGAGTTATTTCTCTGTATTGTGTAAAAAGGCTGTTTGATCCCGTCTTCTCTGATGCTCCCCTTCTTCCACTATCCCCAATCCATCTCCAGATAAGACAGAGCCTTTGGAATTAGTCTGCACATGCTCAGTTCGGTGTGTATTGCTAGAGAGTTTTTTTTTTCTTGAGCGGGTGCACGTGATCAGCACAGGGCTAATAAGCACTGTCCAGACAGAGGGTCGGGGGTCCTGCAGCCTCATAGGACATTTAGGGGAGAATGAGAACTCCTCCTAAAAGGTTTAACAAGACACTGATAGAAGTCATGAGACTGCTCTATATTCAGGGCCGGCCCTACCATGGGTCTCACTGGGTCCATTGGAAGCAGGTGGCACTTAGACAGGGGCAGCAAATTGACTCCCAAGAATTATTTTCCAGCCAGACAGTGGGCTAACTTTTATTAAGAAGGATATATGTAAAGGTGAACCTATGCGCTACCAAATGGAGAGAAGGAAACGGAAAAAAGGATGTGATAGAGGTAGAAAAATGGAGCACCAGAAATCTGCAGCTAATTTTGTAGTGTCACCACATACAGCAAATGTAAATAAATAGGTAAAAATCAGCGCAGACACTCTAACCATAAATATCTATAAACTAGAATTTTTTACAGTTGCTCACGTTTGCACAGGATATTCACCTAATTTTTTCAGCTAATTGTTGATCACTTTTTAGGTCACCCTAGCACTTTAATTTTCTGGGATACCTACATCTTCTGCACAATATCACTTTATCCATCACTATTTGAAAATTTTATAGTATTTTTACTATCCAGCGCTTTTAAAGTGTTGAATATCTTATTATATTTTTAACCTCTTCTCACCCAAGTTCTTGAGTGTACGGATTTTAGTCATCTGCATTTTTATATATTCACTCACTTTCACCTTGGCACTTCAAGCACTTTTGTCATTTTTGAAGATTGATATTTTCAAGTATTATTGAGTTATTATCTAGTTTATAGATATCTATGGTTCACTAATTTTAGAGTGTCTGCGCTGATTTTTACCTATTTATTTAACTTTTATTAAACAGCCACTCACCTGTCCCACGATCCAGCTGTGTACTACTCACCCCAGCTGTGTTCTCCCAGTGTCCTCCCTCGGTGACGCCGGCATCTCTACTATGGGCACCCAGCTGTGACAGCATGCAGCTTCACAGCCGGATGCCCACTTTGCATGCCTCTCATGTGTCCCAGAAGGCTTCAGGGAGGAGAACTTCCGCTTCCGATCGCCTAAGGTGACCGGAACAGAAGTGGGAGCAGGTACCTGTCAAAAATCCGGTACCTGCTCCCGCTCTCCTCCCCAAAATCTCTGTTTCACAAACAGGAGTTGGGAAGGAGACACTAAAGCGGATCAGCATGACAGCCAGACAACTAGTATTATCAGAAGGAAATGCCAGCCTGCTCATTGCTTTCAGTGGAGGTTTCCATTACCATTGCATTTCAGATTCCTTAGTATGATAGTGAGAGTCCCTGACTCTGGAAAAATGGATTTAAAATGTACACAGGACTCTCAAAGAGTCAATTTGAGAAGTGCTAACAGATATGTTATGAGTGGAGGAAACTGTATTTTAAGTCAGCTCTGCAGTTGGTAAGTCTGGATCTGGGCTGGAAGCTTGAAGCTTCCAAAGAGTATTGGGTGGGGTGGAGTCTAGACGCAATGAGGAGTCTTTAGTCCTGTGTCTGAGTTTTCTTTAAATCCTGCAGGTTGTGTATGTGTCCAGGTGTACACACTCATTATAAGCCAGATCTGAGCACAGCTCAGGGCAGGTTCAAGCCATTTGGGACCAGAGCCCTGTCAGGAGACCTGGTTGTCTCTGTCTGAGACTGAAACTTTGGTGAGGGGGACTTCTTCCCCGAATAACAGGTAAAGGTCGGGATGGCTACAAGGGCCTGGGAGACAAAGAGAGGGTCTGGGAGGCTGGGAAAGCCGAGGTGGCTAGCAAGTCCAGGTGAGCTGGAGGAAGTCTTGCAGTCTTGGGGAGAGTGAGCAAACCCGGGGGGGGCTCGAGAATCCTATTAAGGCCCAGAGTAGACCTGGCAGCAAGGAACTGCAGGTCGAGGCAGAATGAGCCTAAGAGCCAGATGATTCAGTATTTTTTCTCATTTGTTGTAACTACCGGAGAAGAGCCAGTGTGGGCAATCAATGTGTGTATGAACTTTCATTTTTGTTCCTTTTAATAAAAACGGGCTGTCATGCCCTTAAACCTAATAGCCAACTGCCATGGACACACACCCCATATTACATTTGTTTGCTGCTTTACAATAAAGTTCTGTTGCTTTGTTTTTTGCTTTTCAGTTAATAGACCATACATATCTTACCCTGCTGATGCTGGGGGACAGTAAAATTCCCTCTGTCTTTCCATCAACCTCCACAGACTGACTAATAAGGTGTCCGCAGGACATTTTCCAGGAAAATTTAAAGCCCAAAAAAAGGTTGTTTGTTTTCTTTTGCTTACAGTGAGGCAGTGTGAAAACCCCTGTCAGGTTTTTCTTTCAATATGTTATTGAATATCGTAATAAAAAGGACATACAAATAATAAATTAGCGTGTAAGACCCAAAGGTGTAAATGAACAAATACAATACAAATAATCCAAACCCTTTAGAGTGGTTTGTGTAATTATATGGAGATAAAGAGAGTATAATTCAAACTAAACGTATGACCACAACAAGTAGCAAAAGCTTCTTACATCCTGTAAGCCTCTTGTTGTAGAAGGCAAAGGAGATCCAAGGCTAAGGGAAGGGAGCATCGCCAGGGCTCCTCCAACCCGGTGGGATTCAGGCATCCCCATGGGATCAAACTGTGGACATGGAGACCCCATCAAGGGTATCTGGAGACCCGGAAGGCTTTCCCTGCTTCGGTCCTCTTACAGAGCCACTTGTTTAGGTAATGTCAAAGCCAGGGCTGCTTCTTTTATACAGAGAGGGAGAAGAGAATTCAAAGAACCACTCTCGTGTCTAAAAAAAAACCTTGTGTTTGGCTATTAAAATATTAGAAAATGAGAGGAAACAAAAATTCCCCTTTGGAAACAAGTGTTCAATGTTCTGAGCACTTCATTTGGTAGCATGAGGAGCAGAAAAAGGATTTCACAATTAGAGGAAAAAGAATAGATGTAGAGTGAAGAGAAAGATGAAAGGGGGAGAAGCCAAGTGGCTTTTAGAGAAAGAAAAGTCAAAGAGCAAAGGGAGGGAAGTAGGTCTGCCGGGAGGTAAGTAGGTCTGCCCTTTTGGGGGAATGCCATGCCCAGGTACATGGTTACTCCAAAATAAAGTGCCCGAGGTTCCCAGACTGCTTCAGACCTTCGCACTCTATCCTGAAGTTTGGCCACAAGATGTTCCTGGGACATGATCCAGGAGACTTTCTGCTTTGTTGCTGATATTGAGACCGAGGGCTTCTTCCAAGCTCTGGCTATCGTAATATTAGCTCCCAAAAACATAAAGAAGATCAAGGTCTGAGTATGTTTAGGGGTTTTATCTACCCTGTGGTTCAAGAGGGCTATAATGGGATCATGAGGAACAACAACTCCAGTAACTTTCCGTATTAGGTGGAGATATTTGTTCCAATAGCCTCTAATACGGGGGCAAGACCATCATGTGTGAAACATGGAGCCAACAAAATGACACCCTCTTAAGCACAGGGGAGAAGCACCTGGGTAGATCCTGACTAATCTGACGGGGACATAATACCATCTAGTGAGTATTTTAACATTCGCTTCTATTAGATGCTTCCAATAAAATACTGAATATTTTAGTAAATGTGTTTGTTGATCTATCTGGCACCTTAAAAGCCCAAAAACCTTGGAAACTATTTTTCTATTAGAGATATGTTCATTAAACCTTTGAAGAAACATTGGAGTGACTGGAACCCACTGTATATCTAAATCAGATTCCCAGGACTAGGCATAGGATAGTTTATCTGCCTTGTCAGCCAGGGCAGAATAGATAGTAGAGATGCCTCCCCTCTGATCCATAATTTTGGAACACCATTGTTCATTGGTTGTACGTTTGGGGGGGGAGGGGGTCAGGTTTGTCTTGCCAGATAGAGTGTATGAAGTGCAAAATCTAGGACAGTCTAAATTTCTCAATGGGAGGCATTTAAAGTTTAGTCATACAGTACCCTAGAGAAATGGGACCCATTGAGTTAAAGAAGTGTGCTATTCTGAAGAGTCCTTTGTTGAGCCACCACCGAAAGGCTTGTATATTCAAATTCGGGGGAAAGGAAGGGGTTTTGAACAGGTGGGAGAGTGGTTTGGTACTAGAGAATAAAGAAGCTTGTTTATAGAGAGCATCACACAATGCCAGGGAGTGAGAGAGGGTGGGGGCGAGGACTGTGGAGGAATTTAGAGCAGAAAGTCTATAGTGTGCAGGGGAACTGCCTGTCTTTCTAAAGCAATCCAATCAGGTTTGGGTCCCTTAGAGTATAATGTGGAGATTTGAGCTAATTGCACAGTCTGATAGTACCACTATAAATTGGGTAGGCCCAGCCCCCCTTGACTTTTCAGTCGGTAGAGGACTTCTTTAGGGCAGCGGTAACCCTTCCTCTGCCAGACAAAGCAGATTATTTTCATTGAAATTTGAGAAGTAGCGTTTTGTTTATCAGGATGGGGAGGGACTTGCAGAGGTACAGAAGACGTGGTAGAAGAATCATTTTGATAGAGTTGATCCTTCCAAGCCAGGATAGATCACATTTTGCCCATTGTTTTAAATCCTCCTCTAGTTTCCGGAACATGGGGGGATAATTAACAGAGAACAGTTTGTCAATGTTGTGTTCCCAAATACAGAATGGAGTCAGAGGACCAGGAGAAGGGTAAGTGGTGCCTCTACTGGTCTACTAGCTGCAGAGGAACCGAGATGTTCAGTGCTACAGACTTGGACACATTTACTTTTAAGCCCAATATAGAACTAAAGTCTTGGAGCAGTTGAAATACATTGGGGGTGGAGATCAGGGGGGATGTGATAAAGAGCAGTAGGCATGAACAATGCATATTTATGTTCCTGGGGACCACACAAGACTCCCTTAATATCAGGGAGCGATCTAATGGCAATTGCTAAGGTTTCAATAGCTATTGCGAATTTTAGAGTAGATAAGGGACAGCCCTGTCTCGTCCCTTTTTTGATGTCAAAAGAGTTAGAATAATGACCCATCAAAGGGACCTGTGCTTTCTGAGCGGAGTAAAGAGACTGAATGATTCCCAAGAATTTAGAGCCAAAATCCAATCTTCCTAGTGTTTCAAAATGGTAGGGCCAAGAGACTAAATCAACGGCCTTCTGGAGGTCAGTGGACAAAAGAAAGCCTTCCTGCGGGGTGCCCCCATCCCAATGAGAGTGTAGCAACAAAATTATATCTATGGTTCTCCTAACTTGGTCTAGGCCCTGCCTCCCAGGGATGAAACCCACCTGGTCCTTGTGAATATATTTAGCTATAAAGCTTAACAATCTCGATGCAAGAATATTTTGTCATAAGTTTGAGGGTTTTATTAATAAGTGATATTGGACGATAGTTACTAACATATTTACATCTTTCCCAGGTTTGGGAATAACAGAGATATATGCTGAGTTTAAATCACTGTCCAGGGGGTTTCCATCTCGAAGGGAGTTAAAATATCGAGCCATATACAGTATGGGGATAAGGAGGGGCCAAGTTTCTTATAATAGGTGACTGAAAAACCCTCAGTCCCAGGTGCTGAGCCTGGTCCGAGAGATTTAATGGTCTCCAATATCTCCTCTGGTGTGAAAGGTTTAATGAAGAGATCCCTATGGATTTGTGTGATTTTGGGTAGGGAGATATCCCTAAGGAAAGTCTCCAGTTTATGTGGGGCAAGAGAAGATTGCGAGTCATACAAACTAGAATAGAAAGTCTGAAAGGTTTCCATGTTACGGATAGGGTTTTAGGTTACGTTCCCTGATGAAGTGCAAATTTTGAGGAAGGATAAGGTTCACGGTCTAGGGCATAGTTTATTTGCCAATTTAGAACCTATCTTGTCCTTCTGTGAGTAGAATTTAGCACCAGACCATCTAATGTGCTCTTCTGCTGCTGTAGTCAGAGCTAGCTTTAATTTTACCTTGGCAGAGTCTAGCTGAGCCAGGGTGGTAGGGGTAGGGTTACCTTTGTGACATTTGCTCAGATCAAGGAATTCCTCATTCAGTTTCTGGATTCCAGCTTTGCTTTCACGTTTCAGTTGGGAAGAAATTTGAATGAGTTTCCCTCTCAGCACTATTTTGTGAGCTGCCCAAAGTGTTGTTGGCAAAATGCTGTTATTGTCATTGTCTGTAAAATAGTCCTTAGGGGGTTTTTCCAGGATTTTACATTGTATAGAGTCATTCAGGAGTGCCTTTGAATGGGCCTATGTTCTGTAAAGAGTGTCGGAGGGAAAGTGTCAGCATGGAGTGGTCTGATAGGGGTGTGTCCCAAATTTTGGATGTTATGGCTAGAGAAATAGAGGAAGATCTAATGAAAATATTGTCTCTCCTGGCGTATGTGTGATGTGGGGCTGAGAAGTGCATGTAGTCCCTGACATGGGGGTTTAATTCCCTCCAGATATCTTTCATGCCAAAGGAGTGAAGAACCTTCACTATTTTTAGGCTTTGTCTGGGTGGGGCTTTTTTATTTCGGGATGCCCTTACTTGATTTATCCAATGAGAGATCAAATGCTATATTGGAGTCGCCTCCAAAAATTATGGTGCCCTGTAAATAGGCTTCAGTGTTTGTGTCATGGTTTTGAAAAATCCTGCTTGGCCTTTATTTGGGGTGTAATAGGATGCAAATGTATAGATCTTTCCATCGATGGCACCCACCACCAACCGGTAATGACCTTCCGGGTCCCTGAGTATTTTAGAAGGGGAGAAATTTAAACATTTGGAAAAGCAAATTGCTACTCCACGTGTCTTGTTTACGGTATTAGCTTGGTAAAATTGGGGGAAGCTCTGGTGAAGGAAGGAGGGGTTGTAAGAGATTGGGAAATGAGTTTCCTGTAGGAGAATAACATCTGTCTTTAGGGTATGATATAACTGAAACAATTTCCACCATTTTATCGGGGAATTAGGACCCTGTACATTGTGGGATATAATCTGCATGATCATATTGGAAGGTTTAGAATTAGCCATGGATCAGAGGTTTGGACAACTCAAAATAGAAAAAAACTCACCCAGTGAAGACAGGTCGCCCTGCCGAACAGTGCAACCACAGCCTTTCCAATGTCTCAATCCTGCGAATCGATGTGGGAGGGGTTCCAGGTAGACCATAGGAAAGGTAGAAGTTTGAGAAAGAAAAAGAAAAGAGGTAGAGATGGGGAAGCAAAAAGAATACAAGACAGCAATTAGAGAAACAATGTAACCAAAAACCCAGTAACCCACCAGGGTCCAGCCACTTCCAACCAAAAAAAACTAAAAATGGTGATATCCCAAAAAAGTGGGGAACATCAATCTGCCACTGAGAGTAAAACATAAACGCATCAGCGGCAGATGGAGGAGCATTGTAACCACTTTGGTCCACCCGCCTAGAGATTTAATAGATAACTTCAAATAAACAGAGCACTGTTCCTTAAAACATGGAGGGAATAGGGTCTGAACAATTGCCGCGAAGCTGCCCCCTAACTCCTGTCAAGCAATAAGACAGCAAAGGTTTCATTGTTACCTACCTGGAGCATCAAAGAGGCAACTTCACAGAGTCAATCATAATATTCCATAGAGTAATGTATCCAGTGAGTATAGTGGTTCTCAGAGTTCGCCCCACCAAAGGGGAGAACCCTAGGAGCCACCCTGGATGACATCCCAGCTGTATCTTAACAACAAATATGCCCAAGTATAACTAAGGGAAGGTATAAGAAAAGCCTTGAAAACTTTAAGACAAATTAGACTTTGAACTCGTCAAACATTGGGGAACAGAAATTCCAGGCCTCTCTTCCCACCCCCTTGGAGGAGTCCCCCAGGAAACAAAGAGGCAGACTCATGCTAAAAGAGCAAGAATCGTGGGAAGAGAAAAGCCATCTGAAAGGTCAGTTCCAGAAAGTGCAAAATAGGATCCAGTGGTCCTTAATCCAAATTACTTCCTTGAAGAGGTTGAGAGTCCCTTGACCTCTTTGTTTGTTATTTCTGCCAAATGGGAGCAAGTAGACTAGTTGGAGAAGGCCTTTTGGCAGATGAGGGACCCCTGGCAGTGGAAGGAGGAGGGATCTCTTTTGTAATCAGCCACAGGTGTAGGAGCAGGAGTTCACCTTCAGAAAATGATGAGAAGCTTTGGGCCTTGTTCTGATATGAGAAGTTTAGGCAAAATGGAAAGGACCATCTGTATGTTATGTCCTTTTGAGCCAGAACTTGAAGTAGGGGTTTCAGAGAGCAACATCTTTGTACAGTAAAGGGGGAGAGGTCTGCAAAGACCTGGACCCGATGTCACTAAATACTGAGACCATCTGAATTCCTGGACAATTTCATCACCTCTTCCTTGACAGAGTAAAAGTGGGGTTTAGCTATAATTTCTCTCGGTAGACCATCAGATCGCATTGGTTGCAAGGCTCCGTGCACTCTGTCCAATTCCAAACAGTGTTCTGGGATGTCTGGTATTAAGTCCTTGATGAAGGAACGAATTGCATGATTAACTTCTTTCACTGATTCCCGGGAGTCCCCTGACTCTGAAGTTGTATCGTCTTGAACGGTTTTCAAGGTCATCTATTTTGGACAATGCAGTTTCCAACTGATCCTGGATATCCTGTATTCTGGAAGTGTTTTGGTTAATTCTGGCTAGAGATTGATCAACCTGGGCCAGACAGCATTGTGGAAAAAGAGGCTATCATGGAAGGGAAATCATTAGGGGTAATATGGGGATTGTGGGCCCTTGACCCACATGCATCTGGGGTGGCCAGAAAGTCACTCATGGGTGTCAGGATTAGGTCTTCACATGTCTACCCATTTAGTGATTCAGTAGATGCTGGGGAAGGTGCAGCATGGTGCTGATTACTCACTGTGACATGTACTATAGCAGGTTTTGCAGGGCTAGAGGAATCTTGGTCAGCTATGGATTCCTCTTTATCACAGCCTGTGCCTCGTGTGGTAGTGGCCGCCATCTTGGATAGACCGGCCTGCCATGGGATGTTGTCCAGCTGACTGGATAGGTTCCTCCTAGCAGAGCCTCTGGACATCAGATCATTCCCTGGGTGTTCCCAGGTCGATTACTGGTGGAGTCGGGCAGGAACGAGTGCTCTGAAGGCTGTAGTGGGGATCAGAAAACCGGAGCGGTGCAGAGCTCCAAGGCTAAGCAGCCATTTTGGAGTCCTCAGCGCATGCGCCTACCTGTCAAGTTTTTTTTATTGCAGACTGTAACCCCACTGGAAAAAATCACCCTCACTATTTGACCTGGTGACCAGAAAACAATGAAAATTCCAAAATTTGACAGCTCTCACAGGAACAGAGGTTAATAGAAACTGGGGGAACTGGAAATGTTCTGGTGACAACTGGCTAAGAGGGTATTTTCCCTCATTTTGGAGACATTCATCTCACTGCCTGTTGTGTCTGTGGAACAGGCAATGAAGGGAAATCTCCCCAACAGAAGACAAGATAAACATTTTGGCTATGTGTAATCTTTAGGGTCCACTGAACATACTGTAAACTACAGGTTGTTTGGCCTAAAATGAGAATGAAAGAACGAACCATATTTACATCTGGATACAAAAAGCAGAATACTTAAAGAGTATCTGAACCACCTGGTGATCTCGCCAAGAGCACAGTTCCTGTCTTAAGCCTCGTACACACGATCCGATTATCGGACACATTTTCATCTGTTTTTTTGTTGCATGCTGATCTCGTATGGAAAGTGAAGAGGTTACATTCATACAAAAATTCTTGTACAACAGAATTCAACTTCAGCTGGGATGTCATGTGCTGAATTGTTTTGTATGTATTCTTTAGTTTCTGAGCATACGTAGTCTTGCTCTTACGATTTTTTTCAGGTGAAAACTGTTCAAATTAAACGAAAATCTGACATTATGTTCACGTACGATAAAAATTGAATAGCCTGCACATCAAGTTTTTGTCGAACAAAAATTCGTAATCGTCTGTCGTGAACACTATACTAACGATCCAAAAATCGTCAGCTTGTTCTTCGGACAAAATTTTACTTCCAATTTTCTTATCGTGTGTACGGGCCTTTAGGGTGTCTGCACTCTGAATGGAGGAGCATTGGAGATACCTTTGAACAGCAGCATTGTCAGTCTGGACAGAGACCAATGTTAGACTAGCAGATTTATATGGACTTGACTAACAAATTAAAGCTGAACTCCAGCTGAGGCTTAGGTTTACACTCTTGTGACTGTGATTTGATCTGATTTTCAGTGCAATGATATAGTGCGACTTCTTTTTTTTGTGTTTTAATGCATTTGTGACGTGATTTTGATGTGTTACTGTTCAGGCCTGTGTTTTTGACCAATGCTAAGCATACCTGCTGTACATTGTCCCTGAGCTCACATGTCTGTGGATGACTACCTACATAAAAAAAAGTTATGTTCTGTTAACATAGTGCAAATAAAGCCTTCAAGCGGAACTACACTGCATATGAGCACCACAAACCAAAAACACTATTTAATTTATTTTTAATATTCAAAGCAAACTCACCCATCCATACATGTCCCCATGCTTTATTTTGTTGAAAAATTGCCTTGAACAATACCTCCTAGCAATCTTGGCTGTGGCCATCTTGAATAAGGGCAGATGATTCATGTAGCATTTACTTCCTGGAATCCATCTGCCCTCTGGCATGCGGACAGGAGGGTGTGCTTAGCTAAGAAAATCCCTCCTAAATATTCCTGGGATGTATGGCAACATTTGCCTAGGCCTGGAAACCAGGAAGTAACTGAAAAAATGTAAAAAAAAAATAGTGAAACATGTTGGGCTAGTTTATGGGCACTAACGTCCACTACACGAATCAAACCTACCAGTCCTACCATATCTGGTGTATTAGGTCTGTTTGGGGGTTTGGAATCCACCACCCCCTTGTGTATGGCACGTTCCTTTTTACCTACTTATGCTGCTCTTTTGTTTTTTGCTCATGTTATTTATGCCATTTGCATTATATTACTTGTATTTTTGTTAATACAGTAATTTTTACATAAATACTTTGTTTTTTCAATAAAGAATTGTTTTTTATACATACATCCTAATTATTGGTCTGATGACGGTACCCCTCTAAAAGTCCCCTGGCACCTCCTTTTCTTTTGTCTCTTCTAAAACTATTTTTGGGATGTGGATACCTATACCTCAATATCCTTATTGGATATTCATATTCCCCCTTTCTTGGAGCTTGTTTTTCATATATTAAAAAAAAAATAGAACATTTAAAACAAGCAAATATGATATACTTTCCAATCTATTTACTAATGCCAGTGGCATGAGGAGTACAAATAATCACTGTTGATTGAGAGAGTAAATTTCCACTTTAAGCATACCAAATAAATACATTACAATAAACTAAAACTTAGGTTTTGCTGTTGGTACTTATTAGGGATAGACCGATTATCGGCAAAAGGCTAATATATCGGGGGCCGATATGCACTTTCCCCGATATATCGGTATCGGCCCCGAAACTGGGCGATATTGCCGATATTTTTGTGACGTTATTCTGCCTTTCTAGGCCGCCTCCCTTGCCTTGGACAGCCTCGTCTGGAGTCGGGACTAGTCTCGCGGGAGTGTATCACAGCCATACACCCACCCACAGCAGCCTGGTGCCAGCCACCCACATCCACAGGCCATGTACCAGCCAGCCACAGGCACTGTACCAGCGAGCCAGCCAGCCACCCACAGGCCCTGTACCAGCCAACCACCCACAGGCACTGTACCTGCCAGCCAAAGGAACTGTACCAGCCAGCCACCACAGGGTGCCAGCCTGCCACCCACCACAGGGTGCCAGCCAGCCAGCCACCCACCACAGAGTGTCAGCCAGCCACCCACCCACCACAGGGTGCCAGACAGCCAGCCACCCACCACAGGGTGCCAGCAAGCCAGCCACCCACCACAGGGTGCCAGACAGCCAGCCACCCACCACAGGGTGCCAGCAAGCCAGCCATTAAGCATTAAACAACATTTAATATGTTCAGTACCAGATTTGTGTTTAAATTGGCTTTAATTTCAAAACTTTAAATGTACAAAATATCGGCCCATATCGGCCGATACCGATACATTGGGACCAAAATATCGGTATCGGCCCTGAAAAAACCATATCGGTCTATCCCTAGTACTTATGATGTGAAAGTATCCCAGTCCTTATAATAGATGCAGGCAATGTCCAGCTAGGCTCTGTCCCGCTGGATGACTGACAGGATCCTCTCCCTCTTTCACAGAACGTGTTACATGCAGTGAAAACAATGCAAGGACTTTTGTCAGTAGAGGAGAGGACAGAAAGGGGTGTGTCCCATCAGGACCTCATTTAATGTACTGCAATCCTAGACCTGAAGCTTTTAACTTGGGATGCACTGGTACCACTTTTTTTAACACTGAGTACAAGTACCGATACATTTTAAGTACTAACGGATACCAATTACTGATACCTACCGCCAACATACACTTATTTGGATTTTTTTGTAGCAGAATACATTTTGGCCTAAAAACCCAGTGGTGGTCAAATACCACCAAAAGAGAGCTCTATTTGTGTAAAAAAAAAACATTTAAATTTATCCCAAAAAATAAAAAAAACTAGTGCAAAAAAAAAAAAAAAAGGAGAACTGGCCATGGGTGTGTGTGGACTTCTGCAGGGCATTTCAGAGTCCAAAGTGAAGGAAAAACCTTCAGTGAAGGCCTGCAGGTGACAGCCCTTATCTGTCAGGGACAATCAAAGGCTGGCATTCGATCTGTTCTGGTGCTCCAGAAAGTCCCTAAAAGAAGTGTGCTGTGATTGCACAGCCTGTAATTGTTCCATGCCTCTTGCCCCTGGGCACCCAGCCCAGCACTTGTCTATGGGAAAGTTTGTGTGTGCAGAGCCTGCAGGACTCGCACAGCTGCAGTGACAGGCAACGATGGAAGTTTCTCCTGAAGAGTGCAGGGCAGAGAGAGGAGTGCATGGTCCTGTCCTAATCCCTGGCAATACACATAGGCTGCACACAGCTGAAGGCAGTTAGGTAAGAAAGACATGCAAGGAGAGCAATGACCCCACCGCCGGGCACCCAACCTACACATGCAGCCAGCTCCCTCTGCAGCCGTGCTATGCATCCCATCCCCTTGCCTCATTTACTTTCCACTCACCACACCGAACTTTAACCCCCAGAGCCTGCACCTCCTACAGGGTCTTATTCAGTTCCTGCCAGTAGAATCCTGGGGGCGTGTTGGAGGACATTGCTGCTGCAAACCCCCACTCTCACGAACACTCTGACAGCTGAAATGTCATTGATGGAAAGGACGAGGTGGCCCCGCTCTTTAACAATCAATAATTGGCGGAATTTTTTTCTTTACATTTCAGCTATTAGCAGGGAAATCCCATTGACAGCTGAAAGACCAGAGCCTGAAGGTATCGGTTCGGGGTATCAGAGCATTTACACGATATACTGATACTCGTGCAAATACTTAGTATTGGTACAGATACCAGTATCGGTATTGGTGCAACCCTACTATTAATCTATGCGGCACTGGAAGTTCAGTGCCTTGAAGAAGACCGGGCATCAGCGGAGAGTAGTATTCTATAGGGACCAGCAGCCTGCAAGATATGGGACATTAGTCAGTACAGGTAAGGTATGTGACTGCAGCTGTAGCAAAAAAAAAAAAAAAAGTTTGTTAAACTTTAGCTTTAAAGTTGTAAATCTCAGACATGAAATATAAACAAAACATATCCCCCTATGGTGTGAATTTGTCTGTATCCAAAGCAGAGTGTGAATTCCCTCTGTTGCATCATTCCTTTGTTATCTGTACGTGTCACTTTGACAGCTTTTCCTGACTTCAAGAGATAATCAGTGACGGGGAAGAGAGCTCCAGCACAGAGTCTGTGATTGACAGCCACCGCTGTGCATGTTCAACATGTGCTGTGAGGAGGGGGTGTGTCCCTTCCCTCCAATCAGGGCTCAGAGCTTTCCTCGCTGAGCTTTGCAGTGTGTGACATCACTTCAAGAGATAATTGGTGACGGGGAGGGGAGCTCCAGCACACAGTCTGTGATTGACAGCTACCACTGTGCATGTTCAACATGTGTTGTGAGGAGGGGGCGTGTCCCTTCCTCCAATCAGTGATCAGATCCTCACCCCTGCTTTTCAGAGCTGAGAGATGTTGTGTAAAATTTGTGTTTTGGAAGACTGTAAAGAAGAGATAGTAGCAGATAAAAGGTACAACTTATGTAGGAGGATTTGTTTAATCTCTGTGTATCACCTGAGACTAGTCACTTCACTGCGTATACATAGGAGTTTTCAACCACTTTGAAGCCCAATGCCAGGAAAAGTTTAAATTAACCCTGGCAATGGGGTTTTTGCCCACTTTGCAAGAGTTAGTTGCTCATTTTGTCTTGGATAGAGGGAAGTTTAAAGTGTTACTAAACCTACAACAGTAAAATCAGGCTGTATATGCAGTAAACCATGCTTGTTATACTGTGAAACCTAAGGGATTAATCCTCTGCATTCTGTGAAAAGGCTGTTTTATCCTGTATTCCCTGATCCTCCCCTTCTTCCACAGTTCCCAAACCATCTCCTGATAAAACAGAGCATTGGGGAAAGCTGCACATGCTTAGTTTGGTGTGTATTGCTAGATAGTTTTTTTTTGGGGGGGGGGGGTGCATGTGATCAGTGGAGGACAAGTCAGCACTGTCCAGACACAGGTTCAGGGGTCCTGAAGCCTCAAAGGACAATCAAGGGAGAATAAAAACACCTCCTACAAGCTTTAACCAGACACTGATAGAAGTCACAAGACTGCTATATACTGTTGGTGAGAAAAGGTATTCAGCAGTTTATGTTAACTAAAACAATTGCATTTTCTATGTTCTGTGTACTGTGGGAGATCATACAGTATATGGTAAATGCAGGTCCTGGATTTAGTAACACTTTAACTCACCCGATCTTCAGCTCCCTTGGCAGATTCTACTGCCCCACACACCAGTGGTAAACTGTTATTTGGCGTGATTACATCCAATTCAGGGCTGTGGAGTCTGCTTTAGTCATGAAGTCAGGAACCTAGAGCATGGGAAAGAAGAAGCTGTGGGGACCTGCCTAGCTGCATAGAAGAGTAGGGATCAAGTAAATACATCTTCTCTTTTACTTCCCTAGAGCTAAACGTACAATTAACCCTTGCAGTGGTTCAAAAAAAAAGAAAGCAAAATGCTTTCACCCATAATTATAAAAAACACTTATCAGATAAAGTGAAACACAGTAAAAATGATATGAAAATTATGAAAAAGTCCATAGACATGCATGGTGATCCACCACCATGCATGTAAGTCTTCTATGTGCCCTTAAATGGTCTTCCAACAGTGCCACCAGAAATCACCAGCCAATTACCAACAATTAAGCAACCTCTGTGTTACTATAGGTCAACAAGCGCAAAAGGATAAATCCTCCAGATCAATAACACCATACATCAGTAGGTCTTCAAACTCCCCCTAATTCTTCAATATTCACTCCAAAGACACCACAACATCAAACAAGAAAAGTCATAATAGTGTAGTATTTATTATACCAAGTGTACACAAAGGCATAATATAGCACACAGCACCAATGTAAACGGCCTTTTAGCCCAGCGTGCTTTCCAACAGCTGGATGTGACATCAGACCGGCACAGGAAGTGACGACACCCAAAAAGCCTTGTCTAGTTTCACTAATCACGTCTTCAGGAAGCTTCAGCCAGTTGCCGGGAATTGAGTTTTAAAACAAACTTCTGTGTGGGCACTGCCATTCTGCATAAAGCCCATGTCAAACAGGCAACTGTTGCCAGCGACAGTTTCTATCAATTAATTTAGATGTTAACTGTGGAGACACTCCCTGACTGCCAGATGACCACTGATGTGTCAATCTTCCACCGCTGTTCCCTCACGGCCTATTGATCTGCAACCAGTGCACCATCTGGACATCTTGTTTCCAATCAACGAGAACCTTTGTACATTTTAGGACCCCCTGTGCACCCTCCACCTATTGGATCGCTATTTTTCTAAACTTTTGGTCCACTTTTGATCCCACAGAGGGTACCATTGCTGATCTCCAGAGTGATGCTGCCTTGCTATTATGACTTCAGTATTGTAAATGATTGACTGAGAACAAATACGCAATTCAAAAAAGTCAGAGTAGAGTCAGAAGTTTTCTGGGATAGTGACTAAGAGCCAGAGGGTTCAGTATAACAGCCAGGCAAGTGGCATTTGCAGAATGAGAGTGCAATGGCAGCCCCCATATTTCTCTCATGTTTGATTTACTGTAATAAAAGGTGCCCAAATCCTGGCAAGGGCAGCATTAACTTAGAAAGCAAAGTTATTTTCATACCTGTTCAATCTATTCTGCAACGCTGTGCTCTGACTTCACTCGCAGTATTATCTTCGGGTTTGTCATTTGTTGTTCCTAGTTACAAAACGTGTTTAAAATTGTGCTGAATGGGTTTACAAGAGTGAGTTTTATGTCTTTTTGTACCAGACGTTGTTTTTTTCTGGGCTGAAGATGACATAGAGGCCCCTTTTTAGCTGTGGGGTGAGTTGGCTTTAATAACAGCCTGAATGCAATGGGCATGCCGCTTAGGTATGCAGCCTCTCTGCCTATAGCTTGGCATGACGCAGCTGGGTGTAACAGGCCATTCCTAAGGTGTGCTCACCTTACTTCAAATAAAATAAATGCCAGCTTATTCCTTTTGTTAGGCGAACAATTAATAGATACTTTTGTGCTGCCTTTTGCATATTACTGCCTGTGACTCCTGAAGTTGTTTTAAGGTGGAAAGTACTGTATAGCAAAAATTAAATCAGTAATCACAAATGCATTATTTTATTTGGTTATTTCAAGAAATGTATTGTGTGCATTTTAAAGCTTAAGTGCAACCAAAAAAAAAAAGTGCAACCAAAAAAAAACAAATCGGCACAATGGACATAAGTTACAGGATGTGTACCTTGTGGTGATGCCTCTTTTGTTAGGTGATAACACGTCACCTAAAACTGCCCGGATATCACAATATTTTGTGCATGCGCGGTATTGGTGTGGCTTTAGGTGACGTCTCAGCTCCCGGTTAACCTCTCGTCCATGGAAAGTCGCACAAACCCGAGAGAAATACACGACAGTAAAACAAATGGAAATAATTTAATTTAATGTTCCTTGGGCAGCCCGGTACCATTTGATCCTCGGATCGGTCCCCAACGGGGGGGTTGGGAACCACTGTCTTATAAGATTGAACATCTTTTTGCTTTGCCATCTGCACTCCATCAACAGGTTGATGGAAACAAGGCATTTATTCCAGTGCTAATAATGCATGTATCCCAATGCGACACCAGTAAAGAGTATACTGTCCAACTCCTGTGTTTAGTCAAAGATTTCTTTTACAAATACACTGTGCCTAAGAAATGTTGGGATGGAAAAAGAGAAATCGATTACTCAAAGCTAGAGTTTAGTTTGGAGCAGTTTGAAGGATGAAAGATTACTGCTGATAGGTTAGAGCACTGTTTCTCAACCTTTTTTCTGGCAAGGCACCCTTTAAAATTCCGCACAATCTCATGGCACACCATTATAAAATCAAAATAACTAAACCAATAATTTTACATAATCCAGCAACATCCACATGCGTAGGACACCCAACTGTAGAGGTGATTTATTCTTCCAAAGCAGACACACTTTTGCACACTTGCACTGATTAGTATTCCAATGTTTCTCTTCTCTCACAGTTTCTCTCCTTCACTCAGCTAATGTGACCCCAGTGCTTGGAGAGGGGTGAGGGGTGGGACAAAGATGCTGTGCAGGCCCCTGACATCCTCCTTATCTACTGATGATGTAATTGCTTGTTAGGACATTGGTGGGTAGAAGGTCGCAATGGTGCACAATGAAAACCTGTGACTTTATTTAACTAATAGGTAGGCTTGATCCACCCACTGGCTTGCGTACAATTTTTGGGAAATTTTTAGGTATTTTGCCAAGGCATCCCTGAAGGCACCCCTTTTAAAAGGCTGGGTTAGAGCACTGTACCTGTTGCTGATTAAAATGAAAAGACAGAGTCTGAATTTGGTTTGGAAGACAATATTCCTTCTCTGTTCCCTAACAGTATAGACCCTTATCCAAGCTGGCATATTGAGTAGCTTTTGAACATTTTGTATTAAGGAAGAAACACTTTTTGAGCACATTTTAATACAGTTGATTAACTTTTTAGTCTATATGTTTTGGGAAATCAGATATTGCTGTCCTTCCCCTATTTACAATTTGATGTGCATGCCTAGACAGGGTAGTAGGGAAGGGTATGCTAACCAACTCCTGTTTAGTCAAAGACTGTGCATTTTAATATATTCATACATACATATATAAATACCCATTTACACCACACAAAAATAAATATTGGGATGAGCAACCCAAAGCAGCTTATCAAAGTACTATACATAGTAATATGTAATATGTATTTAGAAAAAAATGTTTAAAGCATTCATAAGATTATTTCGATATTTAGTCTTACAAAGAATAGCAATGATCCCTAACACCTCATCAGCTTTCTAGATTTAGAACTGTCCTTCAACCTTCCTTTTGCTTAAGTAACATTGCCATGGCAACCATCCTATTAGTCAGCAATTGCCCCTGTGTCTCTTACATGTCAAGTGTAGGTTTTAAAAAGTGCACATGGCAACAGGACGTGCAGGGGGTAGAAACACATAGTAACTAGATGTATGCAAACTGGAGTTACAAAGAATGTTTTTTCTATGGATTATTTCACTTTGCATGTTATCATTGCTACACACTACTCTATGCTGGCCGTATCTTATGATTGTGAGATAATATAATTATTTGATGAAAATATCAGAAGTCAGTTGCACTAAATATTTGCTTTTTGTTTTTTTGTAATGTATTTATTTAGAAAGAAAATTATTCTGTTCACTTAGCATGCAGATATTAATTGTGAGGTACATAAATAAATGCAAACAGTTTATCAGTCAGATTGTACAGTGTCTGATATGGAAATGTAGACAGCTGTTCAGATATTATTACTAGAATCTCATTTTAAAGTTCACCGAAATTGCAAACTGCTGATCAAGTAGGTAAATTAGGTGCTGACCTATGTCTAGTCATTTGGCCACTTTTACTTTCTGAACTGCAACTTGCTTGCAGTTGATATATTCTGTAATGTATAAAAAACAAAAAAGAAAGAAAATGTTCTCCTCTGGGTTTTTCTTTATTTGGCGGTGAGCGAAAAAATATATTGGAGTTGTGCCTCGGCCTCCTGGCCTCTCCAGAAAAGCTTAGAGACCTCAGCCTAGATCAGACGTACTTTTTAAAGGGTATTATTATTTTTATTGTTTTTAATTATAATTGATCTCTTTTATTAAAGGAACATTCAGCCTGGTGAAATGTACAATTCAATGTGACCTAATCAATCTTATGGTGTTTGCAATGAATTATGTTTTTATAAGCAAACGATTATTGACAATGAATAAAGCCATAATCACTAGATCGAATATGGATGTGTCACCCTCATATTAGATCATCTTTGTCTAGTTATTTATTCATGTTCCAATAATACAACAGTCTGATACTACCCTGACATGGTGTTATTTCCAAATCTCATTTCTGTCACTGGCTTATCTCCATTTCCACCTGACTAAATTTGGATTTGATTCCTCCTAATGGTGATAGTAGATGTCTGCTTTTAAATTCGTCTGAGCCTTCTTGTTCAGGACTCTCATCCAGTTATTTATTTGACTTTTATTTGGGATGCATAACTATTCTAATATGGTTATGGTATTCTAATATGGTCCCATGTCTGGAATGTTTGGGATAGAGCAGTTGTCACTGCATATATCTGTATCTCTGGATCATCTATTGGATTTATATTTATATTATGTTCTGTTCTCATGATCTGTGGCTGGGACGGATGCTATGCTTTTAGGCTGGAAAAACGGGCTACAGAACTCCTCATCGATAAGTATTTTACACATGGAGTTTTAATAATGTCACAGGAGTGCACAGGTATACAGTCTGAATTGCAGTGATGCCTGCTGTTTCCTTTTATAAGGTCCCCTCGGCGATTATTATCTACAGATGCTATACCTTAATGTCAATCATTCTGGGTATAAGCTCATCTGAATATGCACAGATAGAGTAACTGTTACATTTTTTGTTTACTTTTAGTATAGGATCTCTGATTGGGTAGTAAGTGCATTACCAATTGGGGATAATGTAAAGGGAGGGATGTTACATATGTTTTTACATAATGGTGCATTGGGTACTGAGCAAAATATTTTTTTTTAAGCCTAGTTTCTTTGATACTGTATGTCGTTACTCATAATCTCATGCAATGTTTTGGGCCTCTTAAAAAAGGAAATGATTGCTAGCATTTGACTCCTTGAAGAGCTTGTCTAAACTACATTCCTAAAAACCAAATTCCTGGATGGTTATCCCACTGACTGGTATAGAAAATATAAAACCGTTTCATTCCACACCTTTTTATTATGTATAACGTTGCATATTAAACTGACAATCTACCCACACTGATGACAGAATCACTTACTCCTAAAGATGCACAAAGACCTTCTATACTTGGACTCTTAGGGGTTGGAGAGTGCAACATCTGGTGCAGCTGTGCATGGCAGCCAATCAGCTTTTAACTTGAGTTTGTTAAATTAAACTTTTGGCAAAAATCCTGGAAGCTGATTGGTTTCTCTGCAGAGGTGCACCAGTGTGTGTTTGCACTCTCCAGTTTTAGTAAACCCCTTACTGTCCCATTTCCCTCATTAACACTGATGCCAAAATACTTTCAAATGTTGTGTCCCTGTGTTTAAAAAAATATATTTTAATTTGAATAATCTGAATTAAACTAGATTTATTCCCAGTAGAACTACTAATGTTAATATTAGGAAAATATTTATCAATTTACAAATTGTCCATGATTTCACAGGGAAGAAAATTAAAGTCTCCCTAATATGACCAAAGAGTTTGATTCAGTGAAACTGCCTTACCTATGGACGGCTCTTTAGAAATGTAGCAATGGACCTAAATTTATTAATGAAGTTACTCTACAAAGATCTTAGATCTAGAATGTGGATAATTAACCAAGTCGCTGAGAACTTTAGAATTCATTTATGGTACCTTGTAATTGAGTCTCTGGCCAAACTTCTACAAATATTCAGGGATGGACACTGGGTGCTTTGGAAGAAAGAGTGTCTGTGCAGATGACATGCTTATTTATATGACTGACCCTTATAACTTACTCTGTAACTTTTTTAGCATCATTGACTCCTTTGGGCACTTTTCAGGATTCAAACAAAAATTGGGAAAATCCACAGTTTTCACTCTAGATGGCCTGGATCCTCATGTAATCCTTCTGTTATGTGCACTGAAGGTGTACAAACATTTCCAATACATAGGGGTTGATAGTTGTCTTCCCATTTCTAAATACAGTAAAACCTTGGTTTGAGAGTAACTTGGTTTGAGAGCGCTTTGCAAGACAAACACATTTTTTAAATACATTTTGACTTGATATACAAGCGATGTCTTGCTATACAAGTAGCGTCATGTATAAAAAAGAAAAGAGGAGCCTCTAAAGTGTAGCAATATGGTTACATTTAATGAAGGTTCAATATTTAGCAACTCACATGGTTGATGATTAAAACAGGCACATCTAAGAATGCAGGCATCTGGGGTAAAGCTGTCCACATAGACCATCCTCTGGACAGCCATCTTCATTATCCCTTCCCCGCTGCACTCCACAAGTGATTCAAAGCCTCACTTTCAGATCACTCTACTGCAGGCTATTCTTCCCGGTCACGATTGCAGACTGACAGTGGTGAGAGTCGGTGGTTCAGAAGACGGTCTATGTGGACAGCTTTACCCCGGATGCCTGCATACTTAGGTGTGCCTATTTTAATCATCAACCATGTGAGTTGCTAAATGTTGAACCTTCAGTAAATGTAACCATATTGCTACACTTAGAGGCTCCTCTCATCTCTCTTATATTCTGTAGCTCTGCTAGATTTTGCTTCTAATCCCCTTGGGAAGGCTGCATATTGTGGATGGACCTTTTATGGTTACACAACCTATCACATTGCTATAATCTTTGTATATAGACTATAAACTGAAGGACTTGTGGAACGAATCATCTGAGTTTCCATTATTTCTTATGGGGAAATTCGCTTTGATATAAGAGTGCTTTGGATTACAAGCATGTTTCCAGAACGAATTATGCTCGCAATCCAAGGTTTTACTATACTGTACCAAGAGAATATTTTACAGCTAACCGTTTTCTCCTTTAAAGGGAAAATATTTTTTCAAAAATTATCCCTTAAAGTATATTTATGGTCAAAATTTCCACATTATATTTCAATGATTTCTAGCCTACCTTTTTTAATCTGAAAGTGGGGATGATTAGCGCAAAAACTGGGGGGCATTAAAGAGGTATCAGTCCAAAATAAGTTAAAAAGTACATGTATAATAGTCCATAGATGAACTGGTCAATTAAGGGAGGGAATGCTTTGTAGGGAGCTCAGTCTAAAAGCAAGAAGCAGCTTCTGTGAAAACAAGAGGGAGAAGACAAGCGCCAACTGAGTGCAGTAATAAAATACATTTATTGGGGATAAAAAAAATGTCTTCTCTCCCTTCTAGTAATCTGAACACTCTTGAAGTTTGCAAACTTACTTTGTAGAGATCCCCACAGGCAGAAATCACTACATGAAAATAGGTTTTTAAAGTAAGCTTGTATTGGATTGCCAACTACAACTATTGTTTGTTTTGCAATTACAATGCTGATGTTAAAAATGAAAATCTATGCTATGAACATTGAACTCCTTTAGTTTGCTGTGGAGAATAGACTTGTTTGAAAAAAACATACTTGCCTAAATTTTTTGTAATTTTAATTAATTGAACCATTTATATCCCCCCCCCCCAAATATTATCATGTCCTACATAAAAAATGCTTCAAGAAAACAGCTGAACTCCTGGGTTCCTCTACATTAACAAACTCTCCCTAATAACATCTCTGACATAATTCAAAACTTTGTGAACATATAAATGTGGAGGAGGGTTCCCAATGAGCATCCACAGGGGTAAAAATAGTTAAAACATTTTTATGATCATAGCCTCATTAAAAGCTTTTCACAACTGCAGGAGCAATATCACTTCCCACACTCATGGTTTTACAGATATATGCAATGAGACATGCAATACACAATCAGTTCAGGGGAGCAGGGCCAGAACAAGGGGGGTGGGCAGGAAGGGCAGCTGCCCTGAGCACTGTGATATCATGTGAGGTGGGGGGGGGGGCACCATGAGGAGTTTGGGGGAGAGATCTGTGTTAGGAGGGGGAATTTAGGGGGGTAGCAGAGGGTTAGAATTGTTCAAAGAGTTGAAATTTGGGGCTGTGTGCTAGAAGTGGTGATTTAAGGGGATTTGCGTTAGGGGAGGGTATTGGGGGGTTTGTGTTAGCAGAGGTGATATGATAGAGGGGGAGGGAAATTGTGCTAGGAGGGAAAATGTTTTTTTTTTTTTTTTGGGGGGGGGGGGATTTATGCTAGTAGGAATTAAGGGGGGGTTGTGTTAGGAGGGGGATTTTTTTTGGAGGGGGGAGGAGATTTGAACTAGGGGGGAAATGTGTGCTGGGAGGGGAGATTTGGAGTGAAGGGGGTGTTGCCGATAATCGGTCGATCTCTATTAGTAACTGATTTTGTTGAAATACCCATCCACCTAATTTTATTCCAGCTTTTAATGTTAATTATCCAGCTCATGGTTCAAGAGTTGCACCAACATATGCTTTCATTTGACAATTGGAAGCACTTCTGAAACCTGTAGGAGTTATTGCTTGGTTAAACATACTACTGCTGTGTGTCTGTCTTCTACACAACTCTTGGTTGACATATTCTACATTTAAAGAATAGAAAAGCAATTTTTAGGAAAAGATATATGCCTTCTTACATCTTGTTTTGAAGAAAACGGTGGTGTGATATTTGTGTTATTGTACCAAATATTCAGTCCTACAAAAATATTTGTGTCAGTTAAGTAACATTTTCTATTTTAGTTTATGCCTTAGGACAAGGAATAACAAGTTATTTATGAGCTCAGATTAGAAAGGTATGATTGGGATGTCCCTGAGAATGAAGTTTCTTGTTGGACAGCTACCATGCAAAGTTTAGAGCATGTCCTTTTCACCATCATACTGTATGTCCCCCAGCACACTCACAAGTCTTGCAATAAGGAATATGTAGAGCTATGTGTTAGTCTACAGGTGTGCATATATATTGTGACAGTGACAGGCCCTATCACTGTGGGAGTATAGGTAAATATAACAAAGGATTCACATTTAGGTTTATCGCGAGGTTCAGGACTATAATTTCTGAGTAGAGAAAGCTGTGTTTTTGGCTTTCTCTGAATTCTGTAATTCTGGATTGGAACTTTATTACAAAATCTATAAAACATCTAGATCTCTATATTTTAGATGGTTGTCAGTGAAAAAAAATCTGGGTTGGCAACCTACTATACTTCCGATCATATCCCTCCATTTGCTATATTCACAATAAAGTCGTATATTGTAAAGACCTCTGTGTGTGTCAGGGAGTGTGTCTGGGACTCATCGGAGTACTCAAAAGATGAAAGAAAAAAACAGATATTTCAAATTACCAGTGCTTTCCAACTACACTGTGACAATTATTAGTCATGTATTTTTGAGGATTAAAGTATTTGTTACCCTAAAAAAAAAAAAAAAAGGGAGATCCTGCTCCCTTATAGCAGATTAAACAGCACAGTGCTTGTACTGTCTAATCTGCCCCTCTCTAAGCTGTAAAAAACCCGGCTGATCCTGCCACTTCCTGTGTTCCCCTGACCACGATAATTATGGCTCCTGAGCACTGATCACCCTGGTCAGTTTACATGCCTCCGTCATCTGCAGCTCTCCTCTGTCCCCCTCTCCCCCTTTCCTGACTTCTCTATATCTAGGCATACCACACTGTATAAGTATATTTTAATAAAACATAGCTAGTAAATACCTTTTTACAGCTATCTCCAGGCAGATCACGTGACTCCAAGCCAGTCTCCTACTCCGATCCAGAGTTACAGCGGGAGGGGCTGAGCGGCCACATGACCTCCCCGGCTGACATCAAAGGGAGATGGTAACAACAACTTTAGTTTATTATTGAAAAAATACAGTGCTCTTGGTCAATCCAAAGTGTTAATAAACTCAAACCTGAATATTTAAGAAAGTAAAAGTGAGGTTTTGGCTTTTTTAGGAGAATATCTATGTGTTCATAATTATTGGGCAACTATTATTGTGCTGAATTATTATACAACTAAATAAAACATTTTTTTCCATTTCACTTGTTTATTTTCATCTGTTAAAGTGAATATAATAAACAAACAGCTCAAAATTTACAAATAAGCATAAAAAAAAAATTCAATGACCAATATAGCCACCCTTCTTTTCCATAACAGTCATAAGCCTTCCATTCATGGAATCTGTCAGTTTCTTGATCTGTTGATGATCAACTTTTTGTGCAGCAGCATCCACAGCCTCCCAGACACTGCTCAGAGAGGTGTACTCTTTCACCATAAAACTCCCATTTAGGAAGGGCCCACAAGTTCTCAGTAGGGGTTAGGTCAGGTGAGGAAGGGGGCCATGTTATTATTCTTTCATCTTTAAAGCCATTACTGGCCAGCCACACAGTGGAGTACTTGATGTATGCGATGGAGCATTGCCCTGCATAAATATCACTTGAAGAAAGTGTCTTCTAAAAAATGGCAGTAGGTTTTGGAGTTAATTTTGAGTCCATCTTCAACCCTAAAAGGTCCAACTAGTTCATCTTTATTAATACCAGCCCATACTAGTACCGCACCTCCACCTTGCTGGTGTCGAAGTGTAGCTCTCTGCCTATTACTGATCCAGCCACATGCCCATCCATCTGGTCCGTCAAGAGTCACTCTCATCTCATCAGTCCATAAAACCTCTAAAATATCTGTTTTCGGATATTTCTTGGCCCTGTCTTGACATTTCAACTTATGTGTTTTTTTCAGTGGTGGTCAGGTTTCAGCCTCCCTTACCTTGGCCATGTCTGTGAGCACTGAACACCTTGTACTTTTGGCCACTCCAGGTAGGTTGCAGTTCTGGAATATGACAGCACTGGAGGATAATGGGTTTCTGGTAGCTTCATGTTTGATTATTCTCAAATCTTTGGCAGTTAATTTGCATCCTTTTTTCTCAACACGTTTCCTGCGACCATGTTGACTTATTGAAACAAAACATTTAATGGTTTTGTGAGTATGCCCCAATATCTAGAAAGTTAGCCATTTCAACAGTGCTGCATCCCTCTGAAAGACTTTTTACAATTTTTGACTTTTCAGAGTCAGTTAAATCTTTTTTTTGGCCCATTTTGCCTGAAGGAAAGAAGCTGCCTAATAATTATGCACCCTCCCTCATTACACAAATACAAATCACCTGATATGCTTAAATCCAATAAGAATTCAAGTTCATACAGCTTGGAGTTGGACACTACAGCGGGTAAAATAAGTATTGAATCACCATTTTTCAAGGTAAATTTATTTCTAAAGGTGCTATTGACATGAAATTTTCACCACGTCACTAACCACCCATGTAATCCATACATACAAAGAAACCAAAACAAATAAATTCCAAAATTAAGTCGTGTAATAAAATTAAATGACACAGGGAAACAATATTGAACGCGCTAACTGAAATTTATTTAATACTTCGTACAAAATACTTTGTTGGTGATGGCAGCTTCAAGACGACTATTGTATGGAGAAACTAGCCGTATGTATTGCTCAAGTGTGATTTTGGCAGGTCACTGCACATACTGGTGGATACTGATATTCTTCATATTCTTCTTTCACGGTTCTTGGGAATTGTCCGGATTATTGAGAGACTCAATATCATATATGATTTATTGGACATTTATTTCACATTTATTTTGGACACTTGTATTTATGTTTATATTTTCATTATTTGAGTGATATAAATTTGTCACTTTCCTTTATATAGTGCAGCTTATCTTATTTAATTTTTATCAAGAATGTCTTGATACATTTTTTCATTCATCTTTCCTTCACTGATATAAAGTTTGCCAGTACCGTATGCTGAAATACAGCCCCACACCATGATGTTCCCACATGATGTTCACTGTTGGTATGGTGTTTTTGGGGTGATGTGCAGTGTCATTTGACCTTCAAACATGGCGTGCTATATGGCAACCAAAAAGTCAAAATTTGGTCTCCTCTGTTTAGACTATATTCTCCCAGTATTTTACAGGCTTGTCTAAATGTCGTGCAAAAAACTTTAAATGAGCTTCAACATGCTTTTTCTTTAGCAATAGAGCCATGCAAGGTGAGCGTGCATACAGGCCATGGTGGGTGAGTGCTTTACTTATTGTTTTCTTTGAAACAATTATACCTGCTAATCCTAGGTTTTTCTGGAGCTGTCCACAAGTGGTCCTTGGCTCTTGGACAACTCTTCTGATAATTCTTTTCACTCCTCTTTCAAAAATCTTGTGAGGAGCACCGGCCGATTTATGGTGAAATTATGTTCTTTCCACTTCTGGATAATGGCCCCAACAGTGCTTACTGGAACATTTAGAAGTTTAGAAATCCTTCTGCAACCAATGCCATCAGTATATTTTGTGCCAATAAGGTTGTGAGGGTCTTGAGAGAGCTCTTTGCTTTTACCCATCATTCTTGTGTGACACCTTGGTAATGAAACATCTTTTTATAGGCCATCAGGATTGCTGAACCAGCTGATATTAAATTGCACTGACAAGGGGCAGGATCGCTTTCTAAATGCTGATTTCAGCTGGTGTTTTGGCTTTCCATGCTTTTTTGAACCTTTCTTCATGTATTCAATACTTTTTCCCTATGTCATTCCATTTTATTACACATAACTTAATTTCTGAACTTATTTGTTTTGGTTTCTTTGTATGTATAGATTGCATGGGTTGTTGCAGACATGTAGTGAAAACATCATGTCAATAGCACCTTTAGAAATATATCTAGAAAAATGGTGACATGTTGGTCAAAATACTCACTTGCCTAATAATTGTGCAGAAAGTATAGAAATATGGAACATTCACAAACATTTCTGTAAATGTTTATTTTAAATTTTCCTTTTCTTTCCTTATCATTTTATTAATAGACTATAAATATGCATATTTCCCCTAAAGATTTACTCATCTCAAGACACACTTCAAACTATAATGTTTCCAGTGATCGTTCCCTTGTTGGCTTCATTTTTAAGTAAATCATGTGATAGTCATGTGAACTGCAATGTTTGGGAAGCTAAGTGGAACTGTTGTGGGCAACATAGTTTATCTTCTGTGGCTCAACAAATGTGATTGAATAATGTTTAAAGGAATAACTGTTTGTTTTCTGCTTGTTCTTGAATGCATAGATTGTGCATTGATACTTTTTTCTGTGCCTATAAATACTAAGACGTCAGTTTGCAGGTCATTTGGGGTTTAACTACTGTAACAAATCTATTGATATATTGAAAAAGTGTAGCCATGTTTAAATCATTGCAGTAAATATGTAGGGAGTATCTAAATCCAAGAACAAAATGTATTATATTGAAACTTACAAATCCTTAGATGTGGTGCCTGCATTCATTTTTTTTTTCAGGTCTTTTTCCTTTATTTTCACCTGTTGATCCTGCCAGTAATAAACTTCCTGTCCTAGGGTTACAATACTCCTGTACTGCATATCTATAGAGCAGCACTGTGACCATAGGTTGTTTGCCTGTTTTGGAATACAGAACACTTTCCCTTACCTCCTTTCATTTATCGAACAGATAATAGAACAAAACATTTTCAAAGGTATTTTTTACAGACCAAAAGGGAAGACATAAGATAAGTTAATTGTTAGGGTTCAGACACAGTTCAAATTAAAACTTTTTTTTTTTAATCCTAAAAAGTTTTTAACCACTTCCCACCCGCCCTATAGGTGATTGATGGCGGGAATGTTGTTGCATTATCCTGACCGGACGTCATATACTGACGTAGGCTCTTTACCATGAGACCAGCCGTGTCCAATTACGGCTGGTCACATAGTACACAGGAAGAGCCGTAGATCGGCTTTCCTCAGTACCACGAGTAAAGGAGAGCCGATCTGCGGCTCTCCTGACAGGGGGCGTCTGCACTGGTAATCAGATCATTGATTACCAGTGCAGACCCTCGGGGGGGTGCCACTAGAACCACCAGGGATGCCCACCCATGACCCCAGGGATGCCCACCCATGACCCCAGGGATGCCCACTATAGCCACCAGGGATGGCAATCAGGGCTCAGGGAGCCCACCAGTGCCCTCCCCATTAGTACTGCCCGCCAGTGCTCTCCCCATCAGTGCTGCCCACCAGTGCCCATCATTGCCATCTATCAGTTCCGCCCACCAGTGCCCATTATTGCCCACCAGCGCCGCCTATCAGTGCCCATTAGTGCCCATCAGTGCCGCCTGTCAGTGCCCACCAGTGCCACCTATCAGTGCCCATTAGTGCCCATCAGTGCTGCCTATCAGTGCCTATCAGTGCCACCTATCAGTGCTCATCAATGCCGCCCATCAGTGCCCAGCAGTGCCGCCTATCAGTGCCCACCAATCGTGCATATCAGTGCTACCTATCAGTGCCCATCAGTGCCGCCTATCAGTGCCGCATATCAGTGCCTCCTCATCAGTGCCTGTCATTGCAGCCTCATCAGTGCTCATCAGTGTAGGAAAAAACTTATTTATTTACAAAAATGTATAGCATAAACAAAATTTTTTATTTTTTTTCAAACTTTTCGTTCTTTTTTTTATTAGTTTAGCAAAAAAGAAAAAACCTTGCGGTGATCAAATACCACCAAAAGAAAGCTCTATTTGTGGGGGGAAAATTACATAAATTTGGTGTAGGTACAATGTTGCATGACCGCGCAATTGTCATTCAAAATGCAACAGCGCTAAAAGCTGAAAATTGGCCTGGGCAGGAAGGGGGTGAAAGTGCCCTGTATTGAAGTGGTTTTAAACCTTACCTGCTTTGTGCATTGGTTTTGCCCAATTCAATTTACACCCCTTTTATATCTTTATAGTGCTGTACCTCCTGTGTTTTTTTTTTTTTTTTTTTTTGCTTTTTGACTGATTTTGTGGAAATACAAAAAAATTACACTTAGTGAAGAAGCCTGTTGAATCCACAGACCCCTATTGAAGTGAAGGAGAGCATGTGTCTGACCTGGTCTGTTACATTACAGAGAGCATTGGGTCTTTTCCCATGCACAGTTATAGCTAGACACCCTGCGCAACTGCTATAACATTAAAGAGGAGATAAAATTATGGAAATTTACATTGATAGTACAATGACTATCTGACCGCATATCTATTTTTGTCATATCAATGGGGCTATGAGCCTGACACATTATAGAACAAAATCTTTTGGATACCTGCCTTACCTTACATTGTATCCTATAGACTGGCCAGTGTGTATGGAGCAGAGATAGAACATGTTGGTCCCTCGTGTTCTCTTCATCCCATGCCTCATTCTAAGTAATATGCTTTACCATATAAAAGGGTTGCCCTCTTCTATTTCTTGAGACTCCCATATCATAGGTCAGTATTCCTCTTTAAAGATATGCAAAAAAATATGTTGCGCTAACTGTGAAATCAAAAGAATGACAAAAAGTGACAAAAAGTGAAACTAGTAATGAAAAAACAAATATAATAATGAAAACAAACACCAAAACTGAAATGAAAAATCAACAGCAGTGAAAATCCAAAAATGGTGATGAAGTAAATGTCCAACTATAGGATATTGAAAATTGGATTGAAAATGTGAAAAAGTGACGAAACGTGTCGGAACTGCGACGTCCTGACGTCACTGCGTGTGAGAGATCCCAGAAAGATGGGCATTGTGTTTGCAGCCGGCCAGCTTTGTTCTTATGCCTTTGACTACTATTGTGTTGTAAGTGCAATCTATTTCCTTTCTCAATAAATTACCATACGTTATCACACTATTGCGGATTTCTTGTTATATTTTTTGGGGATCATTACCCCTTGACAAGCTGTCCACTACTTGGAGAATCACGGAGGGGAGGTCAGTTTGTGCCATAAGATACCACAGCATATCATATTATATCTCCAGCGTTGTCGACCCTTGTGGTCCCCTTTCTCTGGTAAACAGGTTATCTGAGTGGTGGCGGACATGATTTCTGGTGGTGGCATTTTCACTTTTTCACATTTTCAACCCAATTTTCAATATCCTATAGTTGGACATTTACTCTATCACCATTTTTCAATTTTCACTGCTGTTGATTTTTCACTGCAGTTTTGGTGTTTGTTTTCATTATTATATTTGTTTTTTCATTACTAGTTCCATTTTTTTGTCACTTTTTGCCATTTTTATGATTTCAGAGTTAGCGCAACATATTTTTTTGCATATGTTTGTATTTTTAAGTTGCAGCTTCAGATTGTTCTATTTAGCACAGTTTATTTGTGATATTATTCCTGTTTTAAGGAAAGTTCCAATTTTGATAAATAAATATTATAAAATGTAATTGCTAAACAGATCATTTTGCAAGCATGTGTCAATAAAATTACCTTTCCAATTCAATCTGCAGCCAGCTATAATTTTCTAAAGCAGACATAATCTAAATTATAGTTGCTGTGGTCATGTGAACATTAGTACAGTATTCTGTACACTTTGTCAAGGAAATGTCCTCAGACATCTAGTTTTCTGCTTATGCAGGTAGCTCACGCATTTTACAAGCAGTTTTATACTTACTACAACTGACTGATTGTGAGATCATAGTAGAAAGACCTGTGCGGAATTTTTTAAAACTGTTTTAGTATGTACAGAGGGTTTTTGTCTTTGTTAGGGTAAGCTGGGGGTTTGGGTTTCTGCTTTGTAGACCAATGCCTGGTACACACGACCTGAATATCGGCCAGTATTGGCCAGTTCAACAGAAACTGGGTGAAATTCGGCCCCTGTGTATATCAGCCTGTCTGACAGAAGCCAGCTGAATGCTAGAAAGCAAGCATCTGATCAGTGCTGACAGCCAATTGCTGTGAGCGCTGACTGGTATGTTCTGAAAGGGGGGCAATCCCCCTGTCAGAACACAATAGCTTGGTGGGGATATCACTGTACTAACATAGCGTAGTTAGTACAGGGATTTTCTCCCGAGCTCCTCAGTTTTTTGTTTTTTTCAGCCCGCTGGATTGAACAAAAAAAAAACTGATAGTGTGTACCAGGATTTAGTGTGTGCATGCAGTTGCACATGTAGCCACAATCTGCAGCCACTATTATTCGCTATTTACACCTCTATAATTGTCAGGCTTCAGCCATCACATGACAATGTACGGCAAGAGAAATCCCATTATTGTCCATGGGATTGTTTACACCTAAGTTTCTGTACACTGTAAAACAAAGAAGAGAGAGCGCACTAACCTTGCGCCTTACCCAAGTGGTATCTTTAATAATGTATAGAGATATACTCACAAACACATTAGCGATAAAAGCTCTGAGGAAGAGGGGATCTCCCCTCGAAACGTTTCAGCCATCTTGAAGGTCCTCTGACTTGCTGGGAATAGTCCCTGTGACCTGGTTGCTTTTGGCTTTACCATGGACTTTGAAATGCTCTTATTACTTATGTGTTTGTGAGTATATCTCTTTTTATACATTATAAAAATACCACTTGGGTAATGCTCAAGGTTGGTGCGCTCTCTTCTTTGTTTTACAGTGTTCCCATTGGGTTTTTTCCCTCAACCCTCTGAGGGCAAGAAAACCTGTGCACTCATTTGAACCACAAAGAACATGTGATACATCCAGCACCATTGCACCACCCTTGAGCGCAGGAGAAATATTGTACTGTATCTAAGTTTCTGTACGCCTTGAGAAAAGGCGCAGGTGCTTGTTTTTTTTTTTTTTAGGTTGCATAGATTTTAGTGGGAGCGTAAAAACAAAAGCATGGAAAAGCATGAAAATGCACAGGTATGGACCTAGTCTAAAAAAACTGCCAGGGGTAAGTTCTACAAGCCAAAGGATCTGCAGGGTTAAATGTGCCTAAATGCTGTAGTTCAAATTCAATGAACTATGGCAATCAATTTACTTAAAGTTACTTAAAAGTCTTGCTTAAAAAAAAAAAAAAAACATGTTACACATTCCTTCTCTGTGCAGTGGATTTGCACAGGGCAACCCAAATCCTTCTCTTCTTGGGTCCCTGGCTGGAGCTCCAAGCCCCTCCCTCCTGTTGAGTGCCCCCACAGCAAGCAGCTTGCTATCGGGGCACCAGAGCCGAGATGCAGCTCTATGTGTCCATTCAGACATGGAGCTGCCATTCAGCCCCACACCCTCTCTATCCTAATTGGCTAACTGACTTTGATTGACAGCTGTGGGAGGCAATGGCTGCGGCTGCGGCTGCTGTGTCTCAGCCAATCAGGAAGGAGAGTCTTGGATGGCCGAGGAACTCATGGACATCGCTGGACAGAGATGGGGCTCAGGTAAGTATTTAGGGGTGCTGGGGAGGCTGCTACACACAGAAGGCGTTTTATCCTTATGCATAGAATGCATTAAGATAAAAAAAACTTTATTTTACAACTCCTTTAAATGTATTGAGACATTCTGTTCAGTGGTGACCTAAGGCATTGAATTCTAAAAGAGAAAACTCAAAGCACTCCAGGGAAATATTGCAGTTGCTCCTTTTTGTGTTTAATGTGTACAAAACTCCATTAGTCTATATATTGTCAAAACAATTTTATCAAACAATTTTTGATTAAGTAGATATTTTTATTTTTTCCATTAAAAGAACAATAAGTAGTAGTAGTAAAATCGAATTTAAGGTAGTTGTAGGTGGTTTGTACAAACATTTTATGCATGCACACAGAATATAGTAGGTATGTAAAACAAGTTATTATTGTGGTTTGTGACCCCAAGGTTCAAAGGGAAAAAGGGTAAAAACAGGAAGAAAGCAGAGAAGAAAGCCGGGGTGCGCTATGTGTAAAGGTTAACAAAACCCAACAATTTAGTATATTGTAGCTTACCTGTCCTTAGATATGGGGCATATACAGCAAGTATAGAAAATACCTGTTGCTCTTGCAAGAAATTCAGTGCGAGATGCACAGAAAGCAAAACAATCTTATCTTTGCCCTGTACAGCAGTAATCCCGTGGGACAAAATTATATTATTGCAGTATTACCAGGTAAAAATAAAGAGAAATCCTCTGAAAACAAATGCAGCACCACATCTAAGGTTAGGTAAACTGATACATATTACTTTTTTGTTATTGGGTTTATATATGTTTTAATCTACCTTCTGACATGTAAGCATTTCTTTGAATTTTTATTCCCTTGTTCAGTCTTTTTTGAAAATATTTGACATAAAGTGTATTTTTGGCATTTTTTTTAATCCTATGAATTGAATTATTAAGATAACATTGTAGAATTATAAAGGACATCTTGACCTGCTTTCAATCTTGTTACACAACAGCTTAAACATAAATTGATGACCTTGTGTAGCTAGGTTATGCTGAATAGAATATGTGTTAAATTGAAAATTCATAACTTTTTACTCTGCGACATAACAGTAGCTCATAATATTAAAGATGATACAAGCATCAATTTTGAAATAAAAGTTTAAA